>NC_142604.1:28542665-28842665 GCF_041222555.1 Hakea prostrata
AGAAAGGATTCGGGGATGGGAGGAATGGACGGATCCGGATTTGACCAAATATAGGTGAGAGTGCGGTGATCAGAAACCCCAGCCATGATTGTCTGAGATGGATGCAAGACCCATTACCAATCCAGTGCCGGGTGATCGAGACTTCCCCAAAGAAGAGGGTGCTATGACTTAAAGCATGTTCCACTATAGAGACTAGCATATGTAGAGTTAGAATCATATTTGTATTTCAATCTGCTTCATATAATTTTGCATCATGTTATGTTTTGTATCATATTACGTATGTATTATAGAATAACTACCTGCTAAGTTATCTCCAACTCATTCCTTTAATTAGGGCAATTGTTTTGTTAGATTACTCTGCAGCATTGAAGAAGCTGATGGCTCCTTCCTTGAGATGGACTCGGATTCCTCATACTACCGATGGTCTTGGCTACTATGAAGGTCACGGAGAAGATCCCGAGGGTGGCTACCTCCGTACAGATTAGCCCGACCTTAGTGTGGGAAAGGCCGTGTTTGCTCTCCTATGTTTATACCTAGAGGATATCTTGTATAAGACCGAGGATACCTTAGCTTAGACTTCTATAATATTATATACTCTTTGAAGTCGTGATCTGTAACTTTAACTTTCACCGATTTACTTTTTTGCTATTACCGAGGGAGTGATTTCCGCCAATCTTCTTTTTTGGATTATATGTACACATTGGCATCTTTTTATTCCGCGCTCGATTATCTTTTTTTTTTTTTTGTCTTATTCATGATTTCTTTTATTATATGCTTTAACCTTGATTATTATGTTCATGATTATGTTATCGTGTATATGGGAGGCATGGGCTGCTCCGACATTTGATCCTTGGGACCGTGGATCACATACCAGGTATGCAGGCGTAGGGTACCGGCTAGGTGGATGTGACAAAGTTAGGGGGATGAGCATGGGGATGATGATGATGATGATGATGAGCATGACGAGGTTCCAACTTAGGATGAGACTCAACGTCGGATGAGATTCCAGACATGAGGAGATTCTCACACCACGCTTCTTCAAGGTTGAGGTCCATCACATACGACTTCGGGAGGCCCGGGTGGCTTCTCAGTGGTCAAAGATTTCTTCCACGCTCGAAAGGATAGATGCTCTGACAAGAGAGGATTGAGTCTAGATAGGAGAGGATAGTGGCTAGACAGGTAGAGGATAGAGTCCTTTATGTACACCTTTGGGTGTGAAATCCTGCCCAAACCCATCCGGGACACCATATTTGTTTTGGGTGAAGAAAGGTTTGTTTAATGTTTGACCTTGAGTTGGACCTTGATAATAGTGGCACTATCCTTGAAAGTCTTAGGGGAAGTCATGGGTTAGACCTTTCCCTTAGGGTAGAATCCAATGTCCCGAGAGTGAAGGAAGAGGTCTCTGTGGGCCCTCTCTCTTAGAAGACTTAGTGTTTGACTTGAAAACCATGGAGATTGATGATGGTGCTCCATACTGGAAGCATTGTCGGTGTTTGATAAGAAACTGCACCTTGATGCGGGGAGATTAGTTGATGAACCTAATGCACTCCCTAATTGATTCGAAGGTAATTATCCCGACCTAGACTAGTTAATTGAGATGTAGGGAAGAAGCTCATCTGAAATTGAGTTGATCCGCCCCTCCATTTACCTACCTTAAGTTGTTTTCTTGCTTGGTCGACTTGGCTGGTCGACTAGCATCTACCCAACCTAATCAACCAAGCAATGCACACCTGCATGTTGCCCAGAATCTTTGGTTTTTAGGTCATTTTATGATCAACTTAAGGGGACTTCGTAGTTAGGAACCCTATTCTATTGCTAGAACCCTCTGAGAACGTGGGAAGACTCCTCTTAGGGTCTCTCCTTGGCTTTGGTGAAGAGCTCCTGAAGATTCTTAGTTTCTCATTCTCAAGTTCATCTCAAGGTAAGGAATCCCAGCTCTCTCTCTAATTCACTCTTTGATCTCATTCTTGCAGTAGGTGACTATGAAGAAGGTGCTGCAACCTTGCAACCACCTCTTCTTTTGTCTCTCCTTACATTTGTATAAACCTGTCTCCATTCTATCAATGCTATGCATTTCATATTTGATTCTTAGCTAACATTCTTATGATTTTTCTTCACATCAACATAATTTCTTTTCCTAAACCGATTTCTCTAGCATACTAGGTTTGACTACATGTTAGTATGTATCTCTAGTCTATTGCTCATCATCCCATTGATTGAATTCCTAATTTTTCTTTACATTTGCAATTGATTTCTTTGAAGAACATGATTTTTGGAAGTTAGAAGTTAGGGTTTCAAATTGGGGATTCTTGATTTGATCATTGTTTAATGTTAAACCTTCATTAGATAGTCTACATTTAATCGTTCCCTAACATTCCTTTGAAATTTCGGAGGATCCGAGTCCCAAAGCTAGATTTGGATAAAAAATCCATTTTCAGCCCGTTATTGTTCCCTTGGTCAACCGAGTTAGTCAACCAAGCAAACGCAGCTTCATTTTTTATTTATCCGTCCGATCGATTTTCTTTAATTTAATATTTATATTTAGGAAACCACCTATTAATATTATAAAACATAATTAAATCATACCCTTATTTAAATAATAAATAAAAAAGCAAAAACAATAACATTTTTTTAATACCACCCCCAATTTTCTTTTAATTTTTTTAATATCTTTAATTTTAAAAATACCTACCTCTCCTTAATTCCTTCTTCAATTTATTGTCATATGTTTTTACCACAATTTCATAGACTACTTATAGCTATTTTGGGAACTTCAATTCACTTCATATGGAGAAAATATGAACCGAACCGGGTTCATACTTGGTTCGACCCTCGACCCTGGTCGAGACAGAGGGAATCGACTCGCTCCCGAGCGAACCGGATCCGGAAGATAGCTTGCTGAGGAAGAAAACTTATTCAGCCACAAGCACGCCCTAATCCAATTTATGGATTAGGTTAATTACCCTAATGATGGCAGACTCAAATTGACGGCTGCGGCTAATCATTATCGAAGGGATAATCATCGCATAACCTAGAGGTTATCTCAGGAATCCTCTACTAGTCCAAACTAGTAGAAGTCTATCGCTCAACGGATCTAACTGTTAAGGTCCAACGACTACCCAAAGAAGGCTCAAGTGCATCCGACGAAGGAGATTCGAAGGTACACTCTATATAAACCTCACTGCCATACAAGGTGAGGGACGGAGATTCATATACACACTGGTAGACGTAAACTATCAGGGGCTCACGATCTAGATCACCTTTCCGAGTTCTTCATTCCTTAGCTCTGTGCTTCTAGCAGAGCCGTTTGTGACTAAGTTCATTAACTGACTTAGCCTTCGGAGGTGGACTCCCGACCCCCGCGGTCGGGCCACATCTGACGCTTTTGTTTTGCAGGTCATCGCGAGAAGATCTAAGGGCTGAGCAAATTTTGGACGCATCATTTGACGCCGCCTGTGGGAAAGACTTGTAAAGCCATGGTGACTAGATCGGCAGTAGCCGCTACACAGCGTGATTCTGGTATTCAGATCCCTGGAGTGAATAACTCAGACGTTCCCCAGGGAAGCCAAAATCCTATCGAAGTAGATGGTGGTCAGGGAGGACATAATCCTCCTGATACATTCCAAGATCAACTGAATCAAGTAAAGATTCAACTCTTGAAGGTGAGCCAAACACTCTGCATGCTCACCAGACGAGTGGTATTACCACAAGAGCTTGACCATCGCGATCCAGGGAGGCGCGCGTTACCACGTGATCAACCGCATGATCAAAGATTGGCTGAAGACAGGAATATCGGTCAGAACTTTCGTGAAGGTGACCGAGGACCTAGGAGAATTGACGATCAACCTAGGTGGGACGATCGGTTCGACAAACCGCAGGAAAGTACAACCGATTCAAATACAAGGTTGGACACAGGGGTGAGAACTCACTCACCAACTGTCAGAAGAACCGATCGCGATGATCGAGCAGTTCGCGACGAGCGGAATGTTCGGGAAGGATGGGCTGTTTGTGATGATTGTGTTAATCGAGGTCGTGATCATATCGCTGAAGATCACCCGACCCAGATTGGTCAAGAATTGGCCAACATCAATCAGAAGTTAGGGAAGTTGGCTAAAGGAAGGATAACTGAGGATATTTACTCAGTCATTCGGAAGACCCCCTTTGCCGAGCCAATTGCGAGATATCAGTTTCCCCATAACTTCCGTTTGCCTACCTTTTCTACATTCGATGGCTCCGGAGATCCAACGGCTCACATTGGCTATTATCAACAGACCATGGCAGTTTCAGGTAATTCTGACGAAATTTTATGCAGGGTTTTTGGTTCATCTTTAACCGAAGCAGCACAAAAATGGTTTTCGAACCTCCCATCTGGAAGGATCGTAAACTATGATGAATTGGCGCGCAAATTCATAGGACGATTCCAGAATGGGATACAGGTCAAGAAAACGGAAGAAACCTTGTTTACTGTCAGACAAGGAAAAAGCGAATCAATCAGAGAGTTTCTGAAAAGATTCAACAAAGTAATGATGGAGATAGAAAATTTGGATGAGCAAGTACCAAAACTGCTCTTTTCACTGGACTCACTAACCGGAAACTCCTGGAGTTATTACTACAGGATATGCCTGCAACTTATGCTGAGTTGGTACAGAGATGCCAGAAGCAAGCCGAAGTCATGGAGATCCTAGATGCACGCCAAGGAGATAACATAGTCTCCAATAAGGAACAGAAGGCTCCTGAGTAGAAGCAGAAGCCAAAGAAAAATGTCCGTGATCGGGTTGGAAAATCTCAGGCTTGGCGCCAGAGGTCTCCCGGTAAAAGTGAATATACTCCATTGAATGTTCCTCGGGCTGATATTCTAAATATCATCAAAAGGAAAAATAATTTGAAGTGGCCACCTAAAATTCTTTTGAAACCTGGGGAGCAGCAGGATCGGGAAAAGTATTGCCGATTCCACAAGGACTATGGTCATTATACAAATGATTGTCGTCATCTGAAAGCAGATATTGAGAGATTAATATCTCAGGGACACTTGTCCAATTTTGTTAGCAGAAGGAGGGAGGAGCCACGTGAGCCACGCACGGCTGCTCCTCAAAGGGATCGTTCGGTTAGTTCAAAATGATCAAGGGAGGCTCTGAAGTTTAAGAAGGGCAAGGAGGTGACTTAAGCTACTCGGTCACCTATCCTTACCATTTTCGGAGGACCAGAGCCCGAATCACTCCGTAGTTTGAAGACAAAATCCAAATTTGTCGGAACCGGAGAGACGCAGAAGCGAAAGAAGCTAAATGGTGAAGATTCTATCACCTTTGGCGAGGAGGATGAAAGAGGCGTTTGTTTACCTCATGATGATGCCATAGTCATCAAGGTAGAGATTGCACGTCGGGAAGTGCATAGAGTTTTGGTTGATACAGGGTTTGCAGCTGACCTAATTTCTTATGAAGTGTATCAAAAACTGAAGGTGGATGAGGACTTGATGGAGCCTTCATCCACGCATCTATACGGTTTTGCAGGGTCGTCTACGGTGGCAAAAGGATTTGTCCAGTTGGACTTATCTATTGGAAGTTTTCCTAAGGAAACAACCGTCCGAATCAATTTTTTGGTGGTTCGAGAACTGCCATCTTATAATGTTATCCTCGGGCGACCATCTTTATCCAAGATAGGTGCTATTGTTTCGACAAAACACCTGAAGATAAAATTCCCTACTGATATGGGAATTGGTCAAGTTTCCTCTTACCAGAGGATCTCTCGGCAATGTTACGTTGCCTATTAAAAAGACAAGGAGGGCCCGAGGAAGGTGACTGCCCTACCTATAGAAGTTCGAGACGATCGGGAAGAAGCAGAAATGCAAAGGCCCAAACCAGTGGAGAAGCTGGAGCAAATCCAACTGTGTACCGAAGATAAGAAGATTACTTATATCGGGTCTGAATAGCTGGAGGAATTCAAAGATGAGTTGAAGTTATTTCTTCAACAGAATAATGACATATTTGCATGGTCTGCTGAAGACATGCCAGGAATCGATTGGGCTGTCTCAGAGCATAAACTCTGGATAGATCCGAAGGTGAAACCAGTGATACAGAAAAGGAGAAATTTCTCCATTGAAAAGTACGAAGCCGTTCGGGGCGAAGTTGAAAAACTGAAGAATTCTGGTTTCATAGAACCAATTGAATGCCCAACTTGGTTAGCTAACATGGTAATGGTAAAAAAGGCAAATGGGAAGTGGAGAATGTGTACAGACTACACAGATCTCAACAAGGCTTGCCCTAAAGATTGCTATCCGTTGCCTCGGATTGACCTCTTGATAGATGCGATTGCCGGATATGAAACTCTAAGTTTCATGGATGCCTACTCAGGGTATAATCAGATCCTTATGAATAAGGAAGATGAGAAGTTTACGGCTTTCATGATTGATCGTGAAAGCTACTATTATAAAGTCATGCCATTTGGCCTGAAGAATGCAAGAGCTACATATCAGAGAGCCGTCAACAAGATTTTTAAAGATCTGATAGGAAAGAATGTTGAAGCTTATGTTGACGACATGCTTGTGAAGAGCTTTACAAAAGCAAATCATATTGCAGATTTGACTGAGGTATTCTCAGTACTGCGAAAATATCAAATGAAGCTGAATCTAGAAAAGTGCGCCTTTGGAGTTTTCCTCGGGGCAAATTTTTGGGCTTCATGGTGTCACGAGAGAGGTATTGAGGCTAATCCTGCCAAAATACGGGCTCCAGTTGATATGGAGGCTCCCAAAACTGTTCGTGATGTGCAGTGTTTAACAGGGAGAGTTGTCGCTTTGAATCGATTCATCTCCAAGTGCCGAGAAAAGTGTTTGCCATTCTTCAAGGCACTCAAAGATTTGAGGGGCAGTAAGGAAGAAAATGGACCGAAGAATGCCGGAAAGCTTTCGAGGAGTTAAAGAAGCACTCGGACAACCGCCGATCTTGTCCCGACCTAGAGAAGGGGGAAATATTACAGCTATATCTAGCGACGTCCCTTTCAACGGTCGGTGCGGTACTTTGTTCGTGAGAAAGATAGAAAATAGTGACCGATTTACTATGTGAGCCACGTATTGTTAGATGCGGAGACACGATATTCGCAGATTGAGAAGCATGCTCGGCTCTGCATGATAGCCGCCCGGGAAGCTAAGGCCATACTTTCGAGCTCATCCAATTGAGGTATTTACAACTTTTCCTCTCAGTAAGAGTTCTTAATAAACCTGGGATTTATCTGAAGGATGGGTGTGTCTGCAGTCGGTTGAACTCAGCGAAGTTCCAAGTGAGCTTTAAGCCCGAATAACGACAATCAGGCTCGGGCGCTAGCCAATTTTGTAGTAGAAACTATTGCACCAATGGAGTCCACCATTGAGGATCCCATTATACCAACCACTTGGGAGGTATATGTGGATGGATCGAGTAATAAAGATGGAGCAGGGAGCGGAATTCTATTGAAAAGTCCAGGAAGGAGCTTTACTATTCGATATGCTTTGAGATTTGCATTTGGAAGCAAGTAATAACGGAGCTACAATATGAGGCTCTAATAGGTGGACTTCGGTTGTCAAAAGCATTGTCTATTATAGATGTTACTATTTATAGTGACTCTCAACTTATAGTCAACCAAGTCCAAGGGAGTATGGTACTAAAGAACCACGCTTGAGAAATATCAAAAAGATAGTACAAGGCATTTCAAAACCAATTTCGAATTTGAAGATATCTCGGATTCGAGGACTTAAAATTCAGTGGCAGATGAGCTATCCCGACTAGCCAATGCCAAAGAAAGAATCTAGACCCTTCGGTCTACATTGAAGAGATAACATTTCCAAGTTATCATGAGAAAGAAATTTCTTATATTGAAGTAGAGCGTTGCTGGATGGATCCGATAATTGAGTATCGAGAGATGACAAATTACCCGAGGGATCCGAAAGAGGCAAGGTTGATCAAGATACGATCGACGAGATTTGTCGTTGGGAATGGTAGACTATACAAAAGATCTTATTCGGACCCCTAATGAGATGTATAGGCCCCGAAGGAGCAAAGTCAGCTTTGGCTGAGGTTCATGAAGGAATTTGTGGGGCTCACATGGGTGGACGAGCCTCGCCCACAAAATTCTAAGACTTGGGTTACATTGGCCTAAAATCCAAGAGGTGGAATATGTTCGTCAATGTGGCAAGCTGTCAAATTCATGCTACAAGATTTGGCGCCCAGTGGAAACCATGACTTCAATTCTAGATCCCATTCCCTTTGCAATGTGGGGAATTGATATCATGGGCAAATTCACCAAAGCGTCAAGCGAACGGGAATATCCGATAGTAGCAATTGATTACCTCATGAAATGGGTTGAAGCTAGTGCAATGGCAACAATTACCGAGAAAAAGTGGAGAAATTTGTGCCTGAATCAATCATATATCGCTTTGGGATTTCAAAGATTATCATCCTGACCAAGGTACTCGGTTGACCATCCGCCCATTTGAGCAATTTTGCGGAACATATATGATCGAGCATCGTATGTCCTCGGTGGCATACCCCCGGAGCAATGGACAAGTAGAGGTTACTAACCGAACGCTACTTGAAGGAATAAAGAGAAGACTCGAGCGGCGGCAAGGATTCTTGGGTCGAAGAACTTCATAACCTGTATTGTGGGCCTATAGAACTACGGTTTGAACACCCAACGGAGAAACTCCATTCAGATTAGCATATGGGTCGAAGCATTGGCACCGGTGGAGTTAATGGCGGGGACATTACGGGATCTAGAGTTTGAGGAAAAAGCAAGCGCGCAGGGACTGTGATAGTCTTGATCTGTTGGACCAAGTTCGGGCAAAGGCAATAACACGAACTCAACATTATCAAAGAAGGATAGCGTCTCATTATAATACTCGAGTGAAGAATCGTCGGTCCTTAGCCCGGAGATTTGGTGTTGAGAAACACCTTAGCTACCGACCCACGTCACCAAAGAAAATTGGACCCTTCTGGGGAAGGACCTAATATGGTTGTAAAACCAGTTGGTTCGAGAGCTTACCAGGTGAAGAACATCAACACCCAAAAAGAGTTGGATCGTTCGTGGAATGCGGGGCATCTCAAAATTTTTATCCTTGATGATGATTTCAATTTTGTTCGTGATGTAAACATTTTCAACTCAATCAATGCAATTTTTGGCTTTCAACAAATTATCTTTTGATTGGGGGGCATCATACACCACATTCAAGAACAAGATCCAACTATAAGGCATCGGATGAAAATCCGGAGTGAGTTCCTTCCGATGGCGTCGGTTTGAAACCCGAGTAAGTTCCTTCAAGACTTATTGAATTTTCGAATTATCCTTAAGTTAAGGCATCGGTTTAAAAACTGAGTGAGTTCCTTCTCGGACTTATTGTATTTCTCCTGAAATCCTTAAGTTAAAGTCATCGGTTTAAAACCCAGTGAGTTCTCGGACTTATCGTATTTCTCCAGGAAATCTTTAAGTAAAGGCATTGTTCTAAACAACTAAGACCTAGTACAACAGCGATTCAAGTGACTAGCAAAGTTCAAGATGAAGTTAATTTCTTATTTCTTCAAAAGACCCGGGGGAGGCCGGTCTCAACATCAAACATAAGATTACAAGAGCTGGATACAATCTTCGGTCAAAAAAAAAAAGTCATCATCGATGATCATTAAGAAGTCATACAAGATCGCACTACTTTGCTAGGACAAACACATGAGTCAATCATTGATATGGATTCAAGGAAAAGAAGGGAGAAATGAGGATTACAACAACATTTCGGTATGTATAAAATCCTCCGTAATTTCATACTCTTTGTCCGGCTTGTCCGGGAGAAGTATGGTCCTCACCAAAACTTGCATTCAAGGCGAGCTCATCATAATTGAATCCTTCAAGGGAGAATAAACAGAGAATCTTCAAGATAATGCATAATATCTGGATCGAAGGCGGAGGATCAATCTTATTTTGGTCCATCCAGAGGAGGAAGGCCCAAGTTGGTAAATACTTCGGGATGGCAAACAACACCAGGGAGTCGTATCAAAATGAGGATCCTTCCTTAATATTGATTCCCATACTTCGTTCTCACCATCCCGATACTTTGCAAGTTATAAGCATTCAACATATCAACAAAGGGCTTCTTGTGTAAATGCTGAAGACACAAGCTCTGGAACATCAATTGGAAGGGATTCGGGCAAAGGAACGACACTTGCCTTTTGGGGTAACGTTTCAGATCCTTTGGCTCCCGACTTTCCAACTCCTCGCTCCCAGGTGCCGAATCTTCTCCCTAGCATCATCCAAGTCTGACCTGAAGACATCGATCACCGAATTCTTTTCTCCGCAAACTCCCAAGCTAGTTTCCTAAGGCGAGCAATCTCAGCATCTTTAGCTTTAGAGATTTCCAGCGCACTGAACTTCATTGCTCAACCTATTGAGCCTAGAGGCTGCTTCCACTTGGTTGTGGAAGTTACCGATACAAGACTCCTACAATCAACTTTCGAGCTAAAAAGGAGCGAGAAGAGTAATATTCGGAATCAAAAAGATAATGAAGGAAGATTTACATCACCGGTGACTTCATAAAGACATCATCTGGAAGTTTGGAAAGAATGCACTCTCGAAGTCATTCGAGCAGCGGTGCACCATTCCAATGCTTTGTCAAACACGTTTGACACTAATTTGGGCAAAGGATGAGAAGGATGAGGTACACCAAGAGAAGGATGAGCTGCATCACTTGTCACCCGAGTGGCGCTTCTGATGGCAAAATCCTCCAACTTCAAAGGAGAGGAGGAGGATGCAAACAAGCCCCGGAATTGAAAATAAGAGCAGCGCCTCATCGGGACCGCACCTTCACCAGGACGCCAACATAGTTGCCTCGGATGCCCGAAGAATCTCCTTCGGGGGTGCATGAACGGTCTCTGCACCGGGCGTCGGAACACCATCAACAATGGAGTGATCAAGATCTTCACGGGAAGAACGAGCGATCACTTCGCGTGAAGAGGCGTAGGGGCGGCATCAATAGACGCCCCCGGAATCGGCATGAAGTCCCGGCGCATTGCCCTTACCCTTGGAGGATTCACTAGCTGAAACCACCTCATTGGCCCCAACCACCGCCGACGGGCAGTTGCTTCCAAGATTTCGCTCTAATAAAGTTTGGGTTGATTAAGAGCCACTTGTATACACAGAAGAAGCTGTATCCAATATAGATATCCAACAACAACAACAACAACAGGGGAAACCCTAGTTCTCTTCCAAATATGCAAACCCGATTAACTAAACCCCAAGTAATACTACGTCGGCGGTTTACTCGGGAAAGGGGAAAGAGATGAGTGATCAAAAAACTCACTTGTTCGAAGTTGATAGAGTTATTGTTGGAGTACAAGGAATACGGAAGCAAGCTAGAGGACGGAATGTCGCTTTAGCAAATCTAACTTGCGATAGAAGGATAGATGGAGAGTACCCACGAAGGCTTTAAATAGCCTCGGGTATTAAGACGATGAGAGCTAAAGACAACCAATGGCCCAGATCGAAATGACGCTTGAAATCCACAACAAGCAAGATCAGCGGTCGGAAGGAGGCCACATGGAAACATGTGGAAGCGGAGCACCGATGCAAGAATACCTCCAACCATCGCACCTCCATTGTGATAATGGATGTATTACCGATTCATTGGAAACAGTGAATGGTATACTAAGGCAAGAAACGTTTGGACTTAGTAGATACGGAAGGGAAACGTGTGGACTTTGCGATAAATAAAGGAGTGGGGAAGATTAATGCATCTTTCCAAAACGTATCTTCATAATATCTTTACAAGATTATTATTCGTCAAAGAATGTGAAGTTAAGTGATAAGTTTTATCATTTATATTTTGATATTCAAGATAAAATTTCGATAGGAGAGGGGGAAATGGAAAGGCCAACATGAAAAGAAGTGTCTATTCATTAGCAAGGAGGTCAATCTTTACAAAAAATAATAATTCCCTAAGCCTCTTCTTCATTGACGCTCGAGGAGCCACGAGCGGGGAGGACTTTTCTCGGGATCTCGAGAAGAGCCTTCCTCAATATTGACGTTGTCAGAACCCTCTTGACAGCAACTTGTGATTTCTCCTCTGGAGTACGGCTCATCAGCAAGATATGCTTCATATTGTGGGTCGGGCTGGAAAAGGATCATCCTCTTCCCAGCCCGGTCAGGGAGATCCATGCCTAATTTCCCGAAGACCTCTTTATGGCACACCTCATGAAAGGGAGCGAGTATCGAAGGAAGGGATTGATGCGAGAATCGCTCCCAAACATCATTACGCCCCAAGCGATAAGCTTGGATGTTGTAGGCACCCAATAGGTGGGAGAAAGGTTCGCTATTCAGGTACTTCCGAACACAATCCTTCCGAAGCTCCGGCTGATGTGCTCGGGCTTGCTTTGGGAATAGCGAACTTCAAGTATTCTTCATTTTCTATACATTTAAATTCAAATCTGTCCCCGAACAACGTGGCAGCTTCTTTTTTGCTTTTTGGCCTCGCGCTCGGCAGCAACAACACTAGCCTTTGAAGCATCAAGGGCCTCCTTGAGGGAGATCACTTCTTCCTCATGCTTTCTTCTGCAGCTCCTCGGCAGCTGCGGTCAGCTGGTCTATCTCAGAATTGGCTTTGGCCAAATTCTCTTCACGGAGTCTGCAGCAAAGAGCTATTGCGGCCAACCCGGCTCAATGCTTCCATGTGTTGATAGAAGCTCAACACAGCATTCCCTGGAAGGCGGAAATTATCAGAAGAAGTCATGAGAAATTATGAAAAAATAAGTAAGCAAGAAGACCGGTACCTTGTGGATTGACTAACAAGGGCAACGTCGTCCGGGGTTTCAAATTCTGACGATCGGAAGGAACAAGGCGAGGGAGCTCCACTCGCGGCTTTCTCGGGATCTGTGTCACCCTGTCGGTCAACCCGGGGTCCATGGGGGTGAAGACCTCCTCACAATCCGCAGAATTTTTGTATTTTTTATGGGAGGAAGCATCAATTGTATCATGCCTCCTTTTGGTTTGGGAGGAGGAGGAAACATTAGTCGTCTCCACCATCGGCTTCTTCCCTTTACCGAAGCATCAGCCACGGGCACCAGTATTCACGATACCCCTATAAGAGGGGTCGGGAGAGGGAACAGAAGCCTCTTGATCAACGGTCAAGGCTCTAGGCGATCGTTGCTCGGCTGTCACAATGGCCCTAGCGGCCTTCACTCGCAGGTTCTTGGGGTTCATTCTTGGAGGCACTGCAAAGAAGAGCAAAAGTCAGAATTAAAGACATATCACTTCAGTAAAATTAAAAGATGATGGTTAGAAGCTCACAATGAGCCAAGCCCCGATCTTTGAAGAATGGAGTTATACTCCACCTCAAGTCCATGTATCTCTTGATACCATGGAATGGATTTGATCTTCACGATGGCCGCCTCGTCTTCTTTGGATAATGGAAGGCCTCGGTTATTCTCGGAAGAAGAAGTACACCGCCTCCAGACGGTCGGGAAGTTAAGATCTGAGGGAGGCGCTCGACAGAAAAAATATCGTTCGCGCCATCTTTTGTGGTTAGAAGGGCAAGTTCCTTTGACAAGGATGCTACCCCTCCAATCAAGTTCAGCTTTATTGCGTTTGGATACAAAAAACCCAACCGGGAGGATGGGAGATAGAAAGAACATGAAAATGCACAAAGAGAGAAAGAGATGGCATAATGCCAAGTTCAAAACACAAACCCAAGAGCCGACGATGAGACGCCAACTATTGGGAAGGAGCATTCCGGGGGCAAATGTCCCAATGATTCAAAGCGGTGAGAACAAAGGATTAAAAAGGGAAGGCGAACCCCGCTTTCCGGTGCATCTATGTCCGGGAGAAAATTTACCCGAAAGGGTTGAATCAACCCTCTCATCGGGATGGAGAGTCCTAACCTGATAAGAGGAAGGAAAATCAAAATCTTAGATGGCTGAAAGAAGGGTTTCCTCCTTGAAAATGGAGGGAGCAGAGCTAGGTCCGCCATCGGACTTGGAAGTTTGGGGGTGCTAGAAGACTCGGCGGATTACCTAGAAGTCTTGGAAGATCCGGACTCGGGGAAGGACGGAAGGAGTTTCGGTTTTTCTCTCTAAACCTTTTTGAGAAACTTCAGCAAACTAGCGCCGGAGGGCGATTTAGGGTTTTGTTATCACTATCCGACTGTTCGGAAGGAGGAGAAGCAAAAGCTTCCTTACCACTACTATTACTAACACTGGGTACGGAGAAACCCTATTATCCGCCATTACTTGTTTCGATAAGGTACAAAAAGAAAGACCGATAAACTTAATGATTCGGTGAGGCAAAAGCTTAAGAGCAGCGAAGGCGCGAAGCAGACGACAAAGTTTCAAATTCCGGACAAGAAGAATGAAACCTACGAAGGCAATGAACCGCTTTTAAAGCAACCGCACGAGTGTTCGGGAATCTGAACAATCGAGATTGATTCAAAATCATCGATCGAGATTAGAAGACGTTTTGAAAGTTTGAACTCACGAATCCGAAGCAGGTGTTCGGAAACCGTCGCTTGGGTTACGTGAGCCACGATAGATCGATTGCCAAGGAAACACGTGGCATTACCCTCACGACGCTCGAGGAAGAGTGACCACCGCATTAAATGTGATATGACATTTAATGGAACACGTAGAGACTATTGTCCGACGAAGAACCTAGTTAAAAACCAAGCCCTCGAGATCGACCGAGCGCTGGTCCGGGGGCTCGTGATATGGAGAAAATATGATCTAACCGGGTTCATACATGGTTCGACCCTCGACCCCGGTCAAGACAGAGGAATCGACTCGCTCCCGAGCGAACCGGATCTGGAAGATAGCTTGCTTGAGGAAGAAAACTTATTCAGCCACAAGCATGCCCTAATCCAATTTATGGATTAGGTTAATTACCCTAATGATGGCGGACTCAAATTGATGGCTGCGGCTAATCATTATCGAAGGGATATTCATTGCATAACCTAGAGGTTATCTCAGGAGTCCTCTACTAGTTCAAACTAGTAGAAGTCTATCGCTCAACGGATCTAACTGTTAAGATCCAACGACTACCCGAAGAAGGCTCAAGTGCATCCGACGAAGGAGATTCGAAGGTACACTCTATATAAACCTCTTCGCCACATACGAGTTGAGGGAGGGAGATTCATATACACACTTTGGTAGACGTAAACTATCGGGGGCTCACGATCTAGATCACCTTTCCCTAGTTCTTCATTCCTTAGCTCTGTGCTTCTAGCGAGACCGTTTGTGATTAAGTTCATTAATTGACTTAGCCTTCGGAGGTGGACTCCCGACCCCCGCGGTCAGGCCACATCTGACGCTTTTGTTTTGCAGGTCATCGCGAGAAGATCTAAGGGCTGAGCAGATTTTGGACGCATCAACTTCATTATTGTATCTCTTAGCATTGTATGATTGTTGTAAGTACTTCAAGTAGAATAATGCCATACTTATGTATTCTTTTGTGATCATGAATATTCATTACGTTAATTACATGTCTGATTGATCATGTTATTATATATCTTTCTATATGATGACATATCATTTGTGTATGATATGATTGAATCGGAAATGTGATTGATTAAGTATGATTTGGGATTGGGGAATGTCCTTTTGACATTTCTTGTCCTTGGACATCAGTGGGAATAGAATGGAATATTTCCGATGGTGCCCTTGGGTGCTTTCCTAGATTATTGGATGTCATGCATAGGGCTTGTCTAGCGGTGTTTGGCTAGCATGTCCTTGTTGTATTAGACCCGATTCGGAAGGGTATTGAGACCGAACAACCCGTGGTAGCAATGTGGATTTGTGGGCGCTCAAGATCGGTAACCAACCCGTGAGGGGACATGAATCACATTATGGATACTCGTGAGAGGCCATTTATTGGTAGGGTTGCAAATAGCTAGACTTGGGCTCACGGGCGCTCGAGACCGGTGAGTTATATTCGTGAGAGGACGTGAGAGCTTCCCGTCTATTATTTGTGGATGGCCAATAGGGTTGATGAGACAGTAGTCCGAGTTGGTTGTAGCCATAGGATACATGACTCTAGTGTGAAGGATATAGAACTAAGTTGGTTGGTGCCATAAGGGAAGTATCCGGAATTGACTTGATATGGTCGAGTAGATGACTTGCATTGGGCTAGGCTTTACCTTGACATGCGCCAATACTTAGACCAAATGGTGATGTGAGAGAGCGGTGACCTAAACCCCAGCCATGGATTGTCCGAGAGGGATGCAGGACCCATTACCAACAGATGATGAGTGATTAGACTCTTCTCAAAGAAGTATGGTGCTATGACTTAAAGCATGTCTACCTATAGAGACTAGCATACATAGAGTTAGATTCATACATGCATTGTCCGTTTCATATCATATTGCATCATGCTATGTTTTATATCATGTTATTTATGTTATTATGGAATAACTTGCCTTGCTTGAGTTCTTTTGAACTCACTCCTTTTGTGCAAATGCTTTATTAGACTATCTTGCGGGGAATAAAAGAACTTGAGGACCCACACTAGGAGCCGCTTGTTGATGAAGCATACTACTCCCGGGGGTACTAGTAGTTATGAGGACTACACTGAAGGTCCCTCGGTGGATTGTGTGGCGTTCGGGACTAGCCCTACTGGAGGTGAAAGCGGCCATGTCTTGTTTCTTTTATTTGTGTTATTGAGGAGACGCTGTATAAGTTAGAAGAGACTTTAGCTTAGAAGCTTACTTCTTTCTTTCTTCTTTTTGAGAACTGGATTGTAACCTTTACTTTTATTCGATCTACCTTCCACTATTGTTGGCGAGTGGGTTTCCGCCTCATTCCGCATATTGACTATTTATTCTATTGGTATCATTTTTCGCACTACGATGTTCTTTTGTGATCCTTCTAAGATCCTTTCTTGACTTTTATTATTAAATTACTTGAATACAATGATTTGTTCTTGCTTTTGATTATATTATTGTGCTAAGTGGATATGATCGTTCCTAAACTTAATCTTTGGGGCTGTGAATCACTCCTACGGGTATTTCAGATAGGGTATCGGCTAGGTGGATCTGGCGGGATGTGACATTGGGAGAGAGATTTGCATGACTGGAGGAGGAGTTCAAAGCTAGGAGGGACCAGACAGATCATCAGAGTCAATCACCCAAATAAACAGTGCTAGGAGTTTTTCCTTTTATGCTTACTCAGATGTATTTACTTATAGACTTGTAAAAATTTCCTAAGTGATTAATGAAATTCAGTTTGTTTCACTTGTGTTATTGTACATTATGTATTAGTAATTGTTCAACGTTTGGCTTATGACTCATAACTCATGACTCAACATGACCACTCTTGACCATAACTCCCAACAACATCTCCCAACTCAAACTCATAAGACAACTCTCAACGACAACTCTCAACGACAACTTACAACTCACAACAACAACTTTCGACTCATGACTCAACTAATAACTGAAACCTATAACCACAACCCAAGTACAAGTCATAAATATGATTATTGCGCATTATTCAAACTTGGTGTATTATGCTTTATCAATTCAAGTTTCTAATCCAAGTTTTCTATTATTCACTTCTAAGAAAGTTTTAGTCACTTTTGGATCCATGACTCAAGGATGCTTCATTACGGTGTTCTGTGGTTATGATTGTCCGAAAACTTTGAGTTCTGATACCATTCTGTCACATCCCTCCAGTCGGTACCCTATCTGAAATACCCGGAGGTGTGATCCACAGCCCCAATGATCAAGTTTAGGAACGATCATATCCACTTAGCACAATAACATAATCAAAAGCAAGAACAAATCATTGTATTCAAGTGAATTACTAATAAAATCAAGGAAGGATCTCATAAGGATCACAAAAGAACATTAGAGTACGATACCAAACAAAAGATAACTGTAGAGTAGAGTAGAAATATACCCCACAAACAAACGGGAAGGTAGATCGGAAATCTAAAGCAAGGTCTAAAGCTATTACAAATAAAAGTAAAAGTCTAGAAGAAAAGAAAGTAAACTAATCAACATCTTCCATCGGCTCTTCTTCCTCTTTAGTCTTCATCTTCTTCACCTTAAGGTTGTGCTCTTATAGGTTCAGGTCAACATCAAGCTCACGATCCATTGGTGAATAAGACGATGTTGGCTGCTGTCAATAGGAGCTGTCAATGCAGTCCAAACCTGAGTACTGGCCACACCATTGATCATGACCTTCTCCATGGACTTCAAAAGCTGAACCAAGTAAGGAAGGGTCCTCCGTACCATAGCACAGGTTCTCTTCCAGTCCTAACAAACCATCTAAAAACATGTCCCTCGAAGGGTAAGCTCAAAAAGAACTTAGCAAGTATCCAATCACAATAAACTTCTTCACACACAATCCAAGACACGCTTTAAGTCATAGCACCATACTCCTCTGGGTAGGTCTCAAATTACTCTCCCTCAGCCTTCCTGGCATCTTGGGTTCTCCGTTTGGTAAATTGGGACCTGAATCCTTCCTGGACATTCCTTGGCTGGGGTTTAGGTCACCACTTTCTCACATCACCATTGGTCTGAGTATTGGCAGATGCACAAGGTTAATCTTAGCCCAATGCAAGTCAGCTACTGACTCATATCTACTTAGGGTTAGATACGTCCATTCCTCACTTCCCCCGATCCTTTCTAGTACCTTTCCCACTAGAGTCACCGTCTCCTTCCCACTAGACTCTTAACCCTATTGTCATCCACAAACAGTAAACGGGAAGCTCTCATGTCCTCTCACAGTTTGGCTACCGGTCTTGAACGCCCATGACCCCAAGTCTACTACTGCATCCCTACCAATGAATGGCCCCGACAATGTGATTCATGTCCTCTCATAGGTTGGTTACTGGTCTTGAGCGCCCACAAATCCCCATTGCTACCATGAGTCACTTGGTCTCAATTCCCCTTCCAATGGGGTCAGATATGAGAAGGGTTTCCTATCCAAACACTTCTAGACATGCCCTAGGCATGTCAACTAGTAGTTAGGGAAATAGTTAAGGAGCACCATAGGAAAGCATCCCATACCACTTCCATTGGTGTCCAAAGACAGAAGTGCCAAAAGGGCATTTCCCATTCCACAACTACAACCTAGAGATTCACATCGTATCATGATTCCATACATATCACATTCATAGTCACATTCACATCATAGTCCAAATCACATTCACATTACTAAATAATCAATTCTAATATGTAAATCCCAATATGAACATGCTACTATAGTTACATAAGTAATATAATGCTAAGAAAGTAAAACAACAGTAGCTAACTCATGCATTCGAATCATATCATAACAAGGTATGTAAATATGCAAATTGTGAGTGGAATACCAACCTCGTATTCCAAAATTATAATCTTCAAGTAAGAGATCAAAGGACAACTCCAAAATCACCTATACAGCTTGAGAAAACATGTATAGACCATAAGAAGTAGTTCCAAAAGATTGGAGTCGAAATGGAGTCAAAATGGGGAAAAGTTGCTGTCAGCAACCCTTTGGTCGATGGTCCTTGGTTGATGGGATTGACCAAAGCATCGACCAAGCAAACACAATACGAACAGAATACACTAAATTGGTTATGTGAAACCCAACCCTAACCTTGACCCGGAAACTTTGTTAGTTGTAGGTCCAGTGACCCGAAGTAAAGTAAGAAGTCAGCTTTGGGCCATCCCAGTGGAGGACTTGGTGTCTGGCTTTGAATCCATGAGAGTTGATGATGAGGTTCTATTTATGGAAACTGAATCTTGATGAAGATCGGATTAGTTGATAGACTTGGAGTGCTCTCTATCATGGTTTGAAGGCATTTCTACCTATTAGGTAAGTCACTTGATATGTGTGCAAAACCCCTTTAGGATTGGATTTGATCTGGGCCTTCAATTCCCTGTTTAGGAGTTGCTGAACTGATTGGTCGACTGATTGGTCGATTGGACCAGTCGACCAATCCACTCGACCAATGGGTTCTGGCTTTGGTAATTAGGTCTTGCTTGCTCTATTTAAGTCCAATCTCGAGTCTACTTCGTATTTTCTGCCTCCAAACTCTTTGGAACGAACCAAAGACCTCTGCAAGTCATCTCCCTTGCATCCTTGGTGTTTTTCTTGACGGATCTTCGTCAAAACTCTTCCTCTTGCATCAAAGGTATGTCTACACTCTCTTCTTCTTCTCCATCTCTGTTTTTCTTTCCTTTTTGAGTTAAGACAGTAGAGGAGATGCTGCATTCTCTGTTGCAAACATCTCTGGACTTGTCTCTCATGATCTTCCTAAGGATTAATGGCTAATGCAATGATCTTAACCATGATCATTGCAAGCTTTTGAAGGAATCATGATCAAATCATGATCTTGTCTTGTTCATCTTTTGATTTAAATTCTGATCTTCTTAGATCTACTATATTGATCATATTAGTAGTCAATTGCTGTGTTTTCTTTACATGATCCATGATCTATCAATCTCTAGTTGTTTCTCTTCTACCATACCATGCTTTCTTCATGAATCATGATAGTTACATTTATGGTAGGTTTTGTTTCCTTATTTAGATTTATGCTCTTAGGTCTATTTTCTTGAAGATCTAAGTATGCCTTCCATGATATCTTTATCTGAATCAATGATTCATTCTCCTATTGTTCTTGTCTATGATTTCTATCTTGAATTCTTCAAGAACCATGATTGATCTAATTATGGTAACTTTTTGTTTCCTAATTTGTATCTTGAAGACTTGATTCGATTAGTGTTTTGAGGTCCTCTATATGTTAGGATACTACCAATGTAGTTTACCCCTTGTTTAGTACCCTTTTGAACCACCAAATTCGGATCTTATTTCTTAAAACTCTGATTTTGTAGGCTATTTGTCTTCATTGGTCGATCAGGCGATGAGACCAATCCAATCGACCAATGAGTACAAAGAACTCCAGATTTGGTCTGTTTTGGATGTTTTGATATCTTTTCTCTTAGGGATCTTTCCTAATATGTTGTATACACTTGTTTAGGACCTTCTTCTCAAGTTTGTCAAGATCTTACTTGATTTCTTAAGATTCCTTTGCAAGTTATAAAAGGTAAGGATGGTTACTTCTTTAACAACATAAATTGCATATCTTAGTTTCTATATTTGAATCTTGTTAATTTATTTCTTTAATTAGATTCTTATAATGTTATACTACTGTGGTACTGTCTTGATATCAGTAGCATTACTTATTTATATTGAATTGACTCATGTATGATTTACTTACCAGTTATATACAAGTTGATTGTAATTATTAATTTCTTTCCATATATGAAGTTACCATATATGTGATGTTATGAATTGATGCTTGTGTATGCTTAAGTATGGTTTGGAAAGGAGAGGTGTCCTTCTGACACTTCTGTCCTTGGACTACTACGGGAATATTATGGGATGTTTCTGGAGATGCCCTCTGGACACCTTCCTAAACTGTTGGATGACATATTTAGGACTGTCTAGTAGTGTTTGGCTAGGATGTCCCGTTATGTCAGACCCTAATCGGAGGGGTATTAAGACCGAACGACCCGTGGTAGCAATGGGGATTCATGGGCGCTCAAGACCGGTAACCAACCCGTGAGAGGACAGGAATCACATTGTGGGGGCCATTTATTGGTAGGGTTGCATATGGATAGACTTGGGCTCACGGGCGCTCAAGACCGGTAACCAACCCGTGAGGGGACGTGAGAGCTTCCCGTTTACCATATGTGGATGACCAATAGGGTTGATGAGTCCGTAGTCAGGGACTATGAGGACTCTAGTGTGAAGGATACCGAAAAGGATCGCCAGGGGCGAGGAATGGACGTATCTGGATCTGACTTGATGTAACTAAGTAGAAGACTTGCATTTGGCTAGGCTTTACCCTGACATGCGCCGGTACTTAGACCAATGGTGATGTGAGAGAGTGGTGACCTATACCCCAGCCATGGAATGTCCCGAGGGATGCCGGACCCATTACCAACTGATGATGAGTGAATGAGACTTTCCTAAAGAAGTACGGTGCTATGACTTAAAGCATGTCTGCCAATAGAGACCAGCATATATAGAGTTAGATTCATACATTCATTGTTTGTCTCATACCATATTGCATTTATGTTTGTTTTGTAATCCTCGCCATTTACGTTATTATGGATTTAACTGCCTTACTGAGTTTCTTTGAAACTCATTCCTTTATTGTACAATGTTTGTTAGACTATTTTACTGGTTTTGAGTATCATGACTGCTCGTATGAAGAAGCGCAAGGAGAAGAGGCATATCTCCAGGAAGGTGATTGCGGTTACGACAATTACACTGAAGATCCCACGAGTGGTTATGCTCCGTACGATGCTTTGTCACGCCCTCCCAGCCCGGTACCCTATCCGGCATACCCGAGAGTGTGATCCACAGCCCGAAGATCAGGTATCGAGTGATCAACCTCCCACATAAACAATAACATAATCATGAACAATCAAAGCAAGAGTGCGGAAGATAAATCATAGATCCAATAAAGAAAGAATGAATCATAAATGAATCAGAATAATAGATATAATCGTAGTATCAAACGGATAAGTAAAGTGAGGCAAAAATCCCACTTTACATCCAGCGGAAAAGTAGCTCTAAAGAATAAACTAGACAAAATCTAATCCCAGTAGCAAGTACATTGGGTAACTAAATTGTTCTCCACTTTATAGACAACATCCTTGTAAGTGTAAATCTCATAAATGGCACAAGGACGCTTCCACTCAATGGTCGGACTAAGCATCGTACGGAGCATAACCACTCGCGGGATCTTCGAGTAATTGTGGTAACCGCAATCACCTTCCCGGAGATATGCCTCTTCGCCTTGCGCTTCTTCATAGGGACCGTCATAGTACTCAGGACCTGCAGGGATAGTCTAACAACATTGTACAATAAAGGAATGAGTTTCAAAGAAACTCAAGAAAGCGATTAAAAATCCATAATAACATAAATGGCGGATTCCGGAACAAACATAAATGCAATATGATATGAGACAAACAATGAATGAATGAATCTAACTCTATGTAGGCTGGTCTCTATTGGCGAGACATGCTTTAAGTCATAGCACCGTACTTCTTTAGGAAAGTCCACTCACATCCTCAACCATTTAAGATATCTTGGATTCTCTCACGGATCATTTCACCGGTCTTGAGCAGCCGATTGGTAATGGGTCCTTCATCCCTCGGGACAAACCTTGGCGGGGGGTTAAGTCAACACACTCTTTCACAACCATTTGGTATAAGTCTTGGCGCATGTCGGGGTAAAACCTAGCCAAATGCAAGTCTTCTACTTAGTTACATCAAGTCGATCCGAGATACTTCCATTCCTCGTCCCTCGACGATCCTTTCCGGTATCCTTCACACTAGAGTCGGCGTATCCTATGGCACCGACCAACTCGGACTACGGACTCATCAACCCTATTGGTTATCCACATATGGTAAACGGGAAGCTCTCACGTCCTCTCACGGGTTGGTTACCGGTCTTAAGCGCCCGTGAGCCCAAGTCTAACCATATGCAACCCTACCAATAAATGGCCCCCACAATGTGATTCCTGTCCTCTCACGGGTTGGTTACCGGTCTTGAGCGCCCATGAATCCCCATTGCTACCACGGGTCGTTCGGTCTCAATACCCCTCCGATTAGGGTCCGACATAACAGGACATCCTAGCCAAACACTACTAGACAAATCCTAGATATGTCATCCAACGGTTTAGGAAGGTGTCCAGAGGGCATCTCCGGAAACATCCCATAATATTCCCGTAGTAGTCCAAGGACAGAAGTGTCAAAAGGACACCTCTCCTTTCCAAACCATACTTAAGCATACACATTCATCAATTCATATCATCACATATATGGTAACTTCATATATGGAAAGAAATCAATAATTACAATCACTTGTATAACATTGGTAAGTAAATCATACATGAATCAATTTAATATGAATAAGTAATGCTACTGTAATCAAAGTTATATACAACATATTAGGAAAGATCCCTAACAGAAAAGATACCA
This sequence comes from Hakea prostrata, assembly GCF_041222555.1. NCBI lineage: Eukaryota > Viridiplantae > Streptophyta > Magnoliopsida > Proteales > Proteaceae > Hakea > Hakea prostrata. Next base: position 28,566,634 of record NC_142604.1, read on the forward strand.
AAACATCCAACATAGACCAATTCTGGAGTTGCTGTACTCATTGGTCGAGTGGATTGGTCGAGTGGTCCGATCGACCAATCGGTCGACCAATGCGAGAGAGATAGCCTAAAAAAAAGAGTTTTAAGATATGAAATCCGAATTTGGTGGTTCAAAAGGGTACTAATCAAGGGGTAGACTACATCAGTAGTATTCTAACATATAGGGGACCTCAAAACACTAATCCAATCAAGATATCAAGATCCAAATTAGGAAACAAAAAGTTACCATAATTAAATCAATCATGGATCTTGATGAATTTGAAATAGAAAACAAAGACAAGAACAATAGGAGGATGGATCATTGCTTTCGGTAATGGTATCATGAAAACATACATAGGTCTTCATGGAATAAGGCTTAGAAGCATAAATCTAAATAAGGAAATAAAACCTACCATATATGTAACTACCATGCATCATGAAGAACACATAGTATGGTAGAAGAGAACAACTAGAAATCTATAGATTATGGATCATGGAAAGAAAACACAGTAATTAGCTACTAACATGATCAACAAAAAAGATCCAAAGAGATCAGAATTCAGATTAGAAGTTTAATCAAAGATTAGATCATGGTTTGATCATGATTCCTTCAAAAGCTTGCAATGATCATGGTTAAGATCATTGTTCTAGCCTCAAATCCTTAGGATGATCATGAGAACATGTTCGGAGATGTTTGCAACAGAGAATGCAGCATCTCTTCTACTGTCTCAACTCAAAAAGGAAAGAAAAACAAAGATGGAGGAGAAGAAGAGAGAGTAGACATACCTTTTGATGCAAAAAGAAGAGTTTCGACGAAGATCCGTCAAGAAAACACCAAGGATGCAAGAGAGATGACTTGCAGAGGTCTTTGGTTCGTTCCGAGAGGGTTTGGAGGCAGCAAATACGAAGTGGACTCGAGATTGGACTTAAATAGAGCAAGAACAACCTAATTGCCAAAGACAGCACCTCATTGGTCGAGTGGATTGGTCGTCGGCCCCGATCGACCAATCAGTCGACCAATCTTTGACAAGAAGACCAAAACAGGGAATTGAAGGTCCAGATCAAATCCAATCCTAAAGGGGTTTTGCACACAAGTCAAGTGACTTACCTAATAGGTAGAAATGCCTTCAAACCAAGATAGAGAGCACTCCAAGTCCATCAACTAATCAGATCTTCATCGGGATTCGGTTTCCATAAATAGAACCTCATCATCAACTTTCATGGATTCAAAGCCGGACACCAAGTCCTCTCTGGGATGGCCCAAAGCTGACTTCTTACTTTACTTCGGGTTATCGGACCTACAAATAACAAGGTTTCCGGGTCAAGGTTAGGGCTGGGTTTTACATTCTCCCCCCTTAAAGAAATTTCGTCCCCGAAATTGAAAGCGTACTCGTGCTTCCAAAGAGGTAAGGAAACTTCTCCTTCATATCTTCTTCCTTCTCCCAAGAAGCTTCTTCAGGGTATGGTTCTTCCACCGAATCTTCACCAAAGGAATGGTGCGATTCCGCATTGCTTGTCCTTCCTATCCAAGATTTCGGCCGGTTCTTCATCATAGGTCAAATCAGCACTAAGTCCTTCGGTGCTTGCTGCAAAATGTGTTCCGGATTCTCTATGTATTTTCGGAGCATCGAAATATGAAACACATTGTGCACACCAGCAAGAGGCGGAGGTAATGCTAATCGATACGCAACAGGTCCAACCTTTTCCAAAATCTCGAAAGGTCCAATGTAACGAGGGCTAAGCTTTCCCTTAACATTGAATCTCATCACACCCTTCATTGGTGAGACCTTGAGAAAGACTTTCTCTCCAACTTGAAATTCCAAATCGGTCCTTCTCTTATCAGCATAAGATTTCTGTCTCATCGGCAGACTTAATCCTTTCTCTTATCATATCTACCATAGCACTCGTAGCTTCAATCATCTCGGGACCTAAGACTCTTCTTTCACTGTCTCGAGTCCAGTACAAAGGTGTCCTACAAGTACTGCCATACAAAGCCTTGAATGGAGCCATGCCTATTGTTGCTTGATAACCGTTGTTATAGGCAAACTCAACCAAAGCTAGGTGTTCATCCCAATTACCACCCATATCCACCACACAAGATCTGAGCATGTCTTCCAATGTCTGAATTGTCCGCTCGGATTGTCCATCGATCGTGGATGATGAGCTGTACTCAAGTTCAATTGGGTTCCCAAGGCCTTCGCAAACTATTCCAAAACCTTGAGGTGAACCTAGGATCACGATCCGAAACAATACTCAATGGCACACCATGCGAGACGCACCACATTATCCACATAAAGCCTTGCTAGCTTATCCGCAGTATGAGTGATCTTCATAGGAATGAAATGGGCTGATTTGGTCAACCTATCAACAATCACCCACACGGTGTCATTGCCTTTACTTGTCCGAGGCAAGCTAGTCACAAAGTCCATGGAGATATCCTCCCACTTCCAACTAGGAATAGGAAGAGGCTGAAGTAATCCAGGATGGAGGTTGTCGAACGGCTTTCACACGTTGGCAAGTCTCACACTTGGCAACAAAATCATCAACATCCGCCTTTAGACCAATCCACCAAAAATGTTCCTTCAAGTCCTTGTACATCTTGGTGCTTCCCGGTGTACAGATAAAGACCGACTGGTGTGCTTCCTTCAATATTTCTTTCTTAACTTCTTCGTTTGCGGGCACACACGCTCTTCCTCTAAACAACAAAGCACCATCCATGGATATACCAAAGTCGGGGTCCGACTCGGATTCGAAGAAATCTTCTCAACTTTGATCAAAAACTCTTGATCGAACCTCTGCAGAGCAACAATCTTATCTCTAAGACCAGATCTTGCCGTCATGGCAGAAAAGAATAAAATCAGAATTCTCGTGAACGACTTCCAAATCAAAACTCTCAATAGAAGACCACAATGGTAAACTCAAAGCATTCAAATCCAAAGTCTTCTTCTCGGTTCTTCCTACTAAGAGCATCAGCAACAACATTTGCTTTCCCAGGATGATACCGAATATCACAATCATAATCGGAGACTAGTTCCAACCATCTCCTTTGTCTCATGTTCAACTCCTTTTGGGTAAAGAAGTATTTCAAACTCTTATGATCCGTGAAAATGGCAATCTTCTCACCGTAAAGATAATGTCGCCAAATCTTCAAAGCAAAGACAACGGCGGCAAGTTCTAGATCGTGAGTGGGGTAATTCCGCTCATAATCCTTCAATTGCCGAGAAGCATAGGCTACGACCTTGCCATGTTGCATCAGTACACAACCCAAACCAATCTTTGACGCATCGGTATAAATTGTCATACCACCGGAACTATCGGTATAGTCAAAACCGGGGCACTTGTCAATCTATCTTTCAACTCTTGGAAATTCTTCTCACAAGCGTCGGACCAAACAAACTTCTCTTCTTTCCTGGTCAACTTAGTCATAGGAGCAGCCAACCGAGAAAAGTTCTCAATAAACCTTCGGTAGTAACCCGCCAATCCAAGAAAACTTCTTATTTCCGTTATCGACTTCGGTCTCTCCCAATCAGCCACAGCTTGGACTTTTTCAGGATCGACACGAATACCTTCGGCTGAAACTACATGACCAAGGAATACCACTCTCTTAAGCCATAAATCACACTTGCTAAACTTAGCGAACAACTTCTTTTCTCGCAACCTTTGCAAAGTGAAACTTAGATGACTCGCATGCTCTTCTTCGCTCTTCGAATAGATCAAGATGTCATCAATGAAAACAATCACAAACTTATCAAGCACATCATGAAATACTCGGTTCATGAGGTCCATGAACACCGCAGAGCATTGGTCAATCCGAAGGGCATGACTCTAAACTCGTAGTGACCATACCGCGTTCGGAAAGCTGTCTTGAAGATATCACTAGACTTCACTTTCAATTGGTGATATCCGGACCTTAAGTCAATCTTTGAGAACACAACCGCACCCTTCAACCGATCGAAGAGATCATCGATTCCGGGCAGCGGATATCTATTCTTGATAGTCAACTTATTCAACTCACGGTAGTCGATGCACAAGCGCATACTACCGTCTTTCTTCTTGACGAACAAGACCGGAGCTCCCCAAGGTGACACACTAGGCTGCACGAAACCTCTATCTATGAGCTCATTCAACTGATTTTGCAACTCTTTTAACTCAAAGTAGGAGCCATCCCGTACGGAGCTTTAGATACCGGAGCAGCACCAGTGGACGAGATCAATAGAGAATTCGACATCTCTCGTCCGGAGGCACTCCCGATAGATCATCGGGGAAGACATCAACAAAGTCGCAGACAACTCGACTTCATCGACTCTTTTCTCCACTATACCCTTGCCTTCGGATGAAGCATCATCCACTAGGGCATAGACTTGCATCGCAAGTGCAGACAAGACCTTCTTACAAACCCTTCTCTTTCACCCCGAAATTCTAAGACCGGACTTCCACAAATATGGAACTGAATCTTCTTTGAGGAACAAAGGAACACAGCTTTGTGGGCTGTCAACCAATCAATTCCCAAAATAACATCGAAGTCCTTCATGTCAAGAATCACAAAATTGGCTTCCAAGTTCTTCTCACCAATCAACACAGACATTTAGATAACCCCTTATCTAGTTTCACAACAGACCAAAGAGGTGTACTAATCAATAAACAACTAGACAACTTCTCCGGGATTAGGTTAGTCTTCTTGATGAATGCAGATGACATGAACGAATGAGATGCACCCGTATCAAATAAGACAAATGCAGAAATAGAAGCGACTAACAATGTACCCGTAAATCACATCATGGCTTGGATCCCGCTCAAAGACTGGAAATACCGAAAACTCTACCGGAGGGAGGAGCAGAGCACTCTTCACCACCGGGCAGGCTGCGGGCAGGCCGCTTCGGACAGCACGAGCAAAATGACCAGCTTGCTTGCGTAGAAGCAAACAGATTGCCGGATCCAACAGGGTGGCTGCAACAGAGGGCTTCCCGAACAAAAGGCCTTGCACTTGCACTTGCACTTGCACTTGCCTGGTGGTCGGTTTCCGCCATACCGTCTAAACCGGCCGGGCTGCTGAAAACCCGTGTTCTCGACCTACACACTCTTAGCCCGAAAGGTAGGAGTGGGGTAGGGTGTAGGTCTCACAAAACGACGGTCATTACGATCCACCAAACCAGAATTCCTTGATCGCCAAGGCTTTTGCACACGAGCACTTTCCTTCTCTCGTTTCTTCCAACTTCTTCGAGTTCTCGCACCACTTGAGCATAGCTCACTATAGGCTGGACCGTGAGGTAAGCTTTAATGGCAGGACGCAGTCCTTTGAAGAACTTCTTTGCTTTGGCGAGGTCTTCCTTCAAAGAATCTGAGCAAAGAAATGAAGCTCCTCGAACTTCGTTGGTACTCCAACACGACAGAGTTCCTTGAGTCGAATCATAAACTCAGCTTCCTTCGCATCCTTCACCGCCTCGGAAAGTAGTTCATACAAAAAGCCTCTTTGAATAACTCCCAAGTTACAACTCCCGCATGCAAACCTTCCAAAACAGACGAGTGGAGATCCACCATGCATCAGCTTCTTGTTGCAACTTCGTTCAAAGAAACAAAATCTTCCGAGCTTCCGAGCATTGCAGATGTCGGAAAGCCTTCTCCAACTCACGAAGCCACTTGTTAGGAAACAAGGGGTCCTTGGTAACTCCAAAGAAAGTGGGTACTTGCATCTTCGTAAAACTCTCCATCAAAGTAGTATGAGGAGTTCCAAATTAAACCTCCCGCATTCAGATCATGGCATGAGGATTCGCATTAGCACCAGCCCGGGTCTCATTATGCAGAGTCATGAAACCCACCAACATCTCGGTTGAACCGAGCCGCTTGTCGCCGCATCATATTGCCCATAATATTGGCAATATCTCTCAAACTTCCAACATTCGGGGCACCAGGGATCTCATGAGTACCCCGATCAACATTTGGTATCTCACCACCTCCATGAGGTACTTCACCACCTCCCCGAGGTACTTCACCACCTCCATGACCACCGGATTCACCACGCCCACTTCTCGTAGTAACCATTCTCGCAAAACCGAGAACATCAAAATACCGAATTTCGAAGATTCAACATAAACCACAAGTCCAAATGATTTGAAAACTTAAATCATGCTCAAATATATCCATATAGTCATCAAACAATATTCCATAAGGCAAAAATCACATTTTCCAAAAATTCAACAGCAAATGAGGTCACCGTGACCATTGGTCGAGTGATTGGTCGAGTGACCCACCCGACCAATGAGTCGACCAATGCAGTATGTAATGCGAAAATTCGCATTATAAGCCTCATTTTCACATTCCAACCTCATTCTAACTTCTTCCAAAGGTGAGAGAGCTCTAGGGAAAATCTCCAAGAGTTCCCACAAGTGTTCTTGAGGTGATTTAGTGCTTCAACAACAACACCACAACACACCATCTTCACAAACAAGGTAAACCTCTTAATCTTCCTTCCATTTTCATCTTCTCATGCTTGCATTTCAATAAAACCATGCTTTACTTGTATCCAATGCTAGAAATCATGCTTAGGAATGCTTAGAAACATATTCCTTAGGTTTTAAACACAATGCCATGCATAGACAACAAGTTTTAACACATTGGTGCTCATCTCGCAAAGTTTTATACCGAAATCGATATCTTTAGAAAAATTTCGTTTTCTCTCAAAACCGCTTGGAATTTTCACACGAGATCAAATGCTACATGCTCAAGATGACATTGTAGATAGGTCCATACAATTTGATTTAACCAATTTCAACTTTTCAAAAATCCAATTTTGACCTAAATTGCAAAATCCCCAAATTTCCTTCTTGCTGAATTTTTCGCTTTAATCCAAGTTTTCGATCGATTTTCATCAAACAAACTTCATAGACATGAAATTCCAAGTATTGCGCACATGCTAGTATGTTCAAATCAAATTTCCCCCAAATTTGAAATTTTCCGAAAAATTACGAAAATACCCTTTTGGCTCAAATCTTAAAATAGCACTAATTGGAATTGTCTCTTGTCTCTTTCACGTATACACTATGCAAAGGGGAGGGCGAGGACAAGGTAGAGGTCGTGGTCGCATCGTAGGTGCTCTTAGGGGCAGAGGTCGTTCCTTTCGAGCCTAGACAGGAGGTTAGGAGACCGGACATGTTTGACACACCTCAGCCGAGTTCCCGTACGAGGCCTACTTCAGCCACCGCAATATCGAGATGGGACGTCTACTTCACTTACGCCAGCTCGTAGCCTTTAGGATTCGGCAGAGGTTCGACACTTTGCAAAGGGACTCATCTCTTCACCGAGGATCTACCGGTATACCCGGAACTAGTGAGGTTGTTCTTCAAAGAACCTAACTTACACAGAGGAGGCTCGAGGCCAAGGACATCCACTTAGACTTGTCCTCGGGAGCAGGGGTCTTCCGCACTCGGATTCGCTTCTCTACCCGGACACCGGCCGAGATCTTGCAGGTTCCTTACTATCCACAAGAGCAGTGTGTGGATACCGCAGGAGCAGATCCGGACAGCCATCCGATGCCGTACGAGCTTCACGAGATATGCTCTACGCTATGGGATAGCCGTCGATGCTTCACACCGTGGACTAGCGGACGGATGACGGGTTCTCGCACGGATTATCGGTCGCATAGTCGGCCGAAACATCATGCCGAAAGCCGGACATCACCATCGGGTCACGTGATGGAGGCCTTAGTCATCTACCGCATCTACATGGGCTTCGAGATCGATCTCTCCTACATCATTCAAGCAGGTCATGCCGGGACTTAGTTCTCGCGGCCTAGCATGCGGAACCTTTGCTATGGGAGGCTACCGACTTTGATCTTCGGGCATTTCGGGGTGAGTTTCGAGGATACACCAAAGGGACACTAGATCACAGGGATACCCTATTGGGACTCGGACCATTCGTCGATGAGACTACAGAGAAGCCAGAGAGATCTCCCGGTCCGGAGGGTGAGGATGATGATGAATCGGAGGATGAGGATCAGGGGATCGAGGATGGAGGAGAGGATATCGGTCCCGATAGTGATGATCAGGCCGGAGATGATGCAGATATGCGCGAGGCCGAGCCCGTGCATCACGAAGTTTCCTTCATCACACTTCGAGGTAGGTGGCCCTTCACATGCAGCTCCGGAGACTTCGGATCTTGGAGCACAGATGAGATCGATGACTTCCATGCTAGAGAGGATGGAGGTCGACAGAGCAGATGTACGAGAGGATGGAGTCACGACAGATAGGATAGAGCATCGGTGACTCAGCTAGCAGAGGAGTTCGCAGCATACAGAGATCGAGAAGATCACCTAGATAGACCGTACCTTAGGATTTCCATTTATGCATTTCGGATGTAATCGTTGTAAAAACCTTTGAAATTAATGAAGTTCATTTTGTTCCTCTTTAATTATTGTATGTTATGCAACTTTCTTTTCCTTGCATTAGTGACATTTGTTCAAGTATAATTATGGTATGTTATTCAGAAATGTTCTCATTATACCTCAAAGGTCAAGTTTCTAATTCAAGTGTTCTATTATTCACTTCTAAGAGTAGAAGAGTCATTTCGCATCAATGACTCAGAATGTTCAGTTGTTGTCTTTTGTAGTTAGGATCTCCTCGAACCTTGGGCTCGATACCAATCATACGCCCTCCCAGCCGGTACCCTATCCGGCATACCCGAGAGTGTGATCCACAGCCCGAAGATCGGTATCGAGTGATCAACCTCCCACATAAACAATAACATAATCATGAACAATCAAAACAAGAGTGCGGAAGATAAATCATAGATCCAATAAAGAAAGAATGAATCATAAATGAATCGAATAATAGATATAATCGTAGTATCAAACAGATAAGTAAAGTGAGGCAAAAATCCCACTTTACATCCAAATGAAAAGTAGCTCTAAAGAATAAACTAGACAAAATCTAATCCCAAAGAGTGGGTACATTGGGTAACTAAATTGTTCTCCACTTTATAGACAACATCCTTGTAAGTGTAAATCTCATAAATGGCACAAGGACGCTTCCACTCAATGGTCGGACTAAGCATCGTACGGAGCATAACCACTCGTGGGATCTTCGTAGTAATTGTGGTAACCGCAATCACCTTCCCCGAGATATGCCTCTTCGCCTTGCGCTTCTTCATAGGGACCGTCATAGTACTCAAGACTGGCAGGATAGTCTAACAACATTGTACAATAAAGGAATGAGTTTCAAAGAAACTCAAGAAGAAGGCGCTTAAAAATCCATAATAACATAAATGGCAGGATTCCGTAACAAACATAAATGCAATATGATATGAGACAAACAATGAATGAATGAATCTAACTCTATGTATGCTGGTCTCTATTGGCGTACATGCTTTAAGTCATAGCACCCGTACTTCTTTAGGAAAGTCCACTCACATCCTCAACCATTTAAGATATCTTGGATTCTCTCACGGATCATTTCACCGGTCTTGAGCAGCCGATTGGTAATGGGTCCTTCATCCCTCAGACAAACCTTGGCAGGGGGTTAAGTCAACACACTCTCTCACAACCATTTGGTATAAGTACTGGCGCATGTCGTGGTAAAACCTAGCCAAATGCAAGTCTTCTACTTAGTTACATCAAGTCGATCCAGATACTTCCATTCCTCGTCCCCGACGATCCTTTCCGGTATCCTTCACACTAGAGTCGCCGGATCCTATGGCACCGACCAACTCGGACTACGGACTCATCAACCCTATTGGTTATCCACATATGGTAAACGGGAAGCTCTCACGTCCTCTCACGGGTTGGTTACCGGTCTTAAGCGCCCGTGAGCCCAAGTCTAACCATATGCAACCCTACCAATAAATGGCCCCCACAATGTGATTCCCTGTCCTCTCACGGGTTGGTTACCGGTCTTGAGCGCCCATGAATCCCCATTGCTACCACGGGTCGTTCGGTCTCAATACCCCTCCGATTAGGGTCCGACATAACAGACATCCTAGCCAAACACTACTAGACAAATCCTAGATATGTCATCCAACAGTTTAGGAAGGTGTCCAGAGGGCATCTCCGGAAACATCCCATAATATTCCCGTAGTAGTCCAAGGACAGAAGTGTCAAAAGGACACCTCTCCTTTCCAAACCATACTTAAGCATACACATGCATCAAATCATATCATCACATATATGGTAACTTCATATATGGAAAGAAATCAATAATTACAATCACTTGTATAACATTGGTAAGTAAATCATACATGAATCAATTTAATATGAATAAGTAATGCTACCGTAATCAAAGTTATGCAACAAAGTAGTATATCATTGTAAGAATCTAATTTAGGAATCATATCTATGATATTCAAATATAGAAACTAGATTCATGCTATCTATGTAATTAAGGAAATAACCATCCTTACCTTTTATAACTCGCAAAGGAATCCTAAGAAATCAAGTAAGATCTTGGCAAACTTGAGAAGAAGGTCCTAAACAAGTATATACAACATATTAGGAAAGATCCCTAACAGAAAAGATACCAAAACATCCAACATAGACCAATTCTGGAGTTGCTGTACTCATTGGTCGAGTGGATTGGTCGAGTGGTCCAACGACCAATCAACGACCAATGCAGATAAAGAGCCTAAAAAAAAACAGAGTTTTAAGATATGAAATCCGAATTTGGTGGTTCAAAAGGGTACTAATCAAGGGGTAGACTACATCAGTAGTATTCTAACATATAGGGGACCTCAAAACACTAATCCAATCAAGATATCAAGATCCAAATTAGGAAACAAAAAGTTACCATAATTAAATCAATCATGGATCTTGATGAATTTGAAATAGAAAACAAAGACAAGAACAATAGGAGGATGGATCATTGCTTTTGGTAATGGTATCATGAAAACATACATAGATCTTCATGGAATAAGGCTTAGAAGCATAAATCTAAATAAGGAAATAAAACCTACCATATATGTAACTACCATGCATCATGAAGAACACATAGTATGGTAGAAGAGAACAACTAGAAATCTATAGATTATGGATCATGGAAAGAAAACACAAGAATTAACTACTAACATGATCAACAAAGAAGATCCAAAGAGATCAGAATTCAGATTAGAAGTTTAATCAAAGATTAGATCATGGTTTGATCATGATTCCTTCAAAAGCTTGCAATGATCATGGTTAAGATCATTGTTCTAGCCTCAAATCCTTAGGATGATCATGAGAACATGTTCAGAGATGTTTGCAACAGAGAATGCAGCATCTCTTCTACTGTCTCAACTCAAAAAGGAAAGAAAAACAAAGATGGAGGAGAAGAAGAGAGAGTAGACATACCTTTTGATGCAAAAAGAAGAGTTTCGACGAAGATCCGTCAAGAAAACACCAAGGATGCAAGAGAGATGACTTGCAGAGGTCTTTGGTCTGCTCCAGAGGGTTTGGAGGCAGCAAATACGAAGTGGACTCGAGATTGGACTTAAATAGAGCAAGAACAACCTAATTGCCAAAGACAAGCACTCATTGGTCGAGTGGATTGGTCGATCGGGCCCACGACCAATCAACGACCAATGCCGACAAAGAAGACCAAAACAGGGAATTGAAGGTCCAGATCAAATCCAATCCTAAAGGGGTTTTGCACACAAGTCAAGTGACTTACCTAATAGGTAGAAATGCCTTCAAACCAAGATAGAGAGCACTCCAAGTCCATCAACTAATCAGATCTTCATCAGGATTCAGTTTCCATAAATAGAACCTCATCATCAACTTTCATGGATTCAAAGCCAGACACCAAGTCCTCTACTGGGATGGCCCAAAGCTGACTTCTTACTTTACTTCGGGTCATCGGACCTACAAATAACAAGGTTTCCGGGTCAAGGTTAGGGCTGGGTTTTACATTACCAGTGTTAGGTTAGAATCTGCGCACTGATGAAGAGTGAGACAGTTGAGATATCAAACGGACTCCGGTGCAAAATCCGAAGGTACTCCCTAAAACTAGACCTCTTGAGTGAACTGTAGGAGAAAACCTCATGCAAATTGACCTTGTATAGCCCTCCAAGTCCGCACCTAAAGTTGCTGAACTATTCTGTGAAATTCTGCAGAAAATGTTTTGGTCGATACTATTGGTCAATACTATCGACCAAATGTATCGACCAACAAGTTTGCTGAACCCAGATTTAAAGATTCTTGGAATATTCTTTTCTAATTATTTATTCCTCGAGACTGGAGCCCTATTCTCGCGTTTTTAACATCTGGGAACGTGGGAGAGCCTCCCAAGGACTCCTCCTTGGTAGTGGTGAAGCATCTTCTTCATCAATCATTGCCAACCACTCCTTCCTACTTTCTTGTTCCACTTTAAAGGTATGACACTCTCTCTCCTAATCACTTTCTCACTCATCTTTTCTCTATTTTACTGTTGGGACCATGGTCAAGGTGCTGCAACCTTGCATACACCTTGCCATGAGCCTTCTAAACCCCATACAATGATGTTTTCACCGATATGACTATGATTGATTCACCTCATGATCATTAACTACACATTTCCATGATTTATTGCTTACCAACTTGCTTTATTTACCAAAACTGAGATGAAGCTCATGAGTAACCTAATCTATGCCTTGCATATGTGTTCCATGTTACTTCTAAACGATTCCCTACCTAATCCCCCATGTTTTCCCCTAATTTGCATTGAGATGTAGCCAATGCCATGACCTACAACTCTTAACCTTAATATGTTGATTTGGGGATTTCCAAATGGACCATTGGATTATGAAAGTTTCTTGATAATTAGTGTCCCCATGTTGTGCTTAGACTATCCTCCAAGTTTCGTGTCAATCCAAGACCCGGAAGACCAAATCTGGGCAAGAATCCAAAAAGCCAGCTTGCTGTCCTGGAATTGATTTGGTCGATACTATCGACCAATAGAGTTGCTATCAGCAACTTTTGCCTAGTTCTGATTCGTTTGATCTCCAATTGTTTTGATTTCTTCTCTAACCTTTCATATATGCTTGTTTAGGACTTTAGGCTATTTGGGCCACTTGCTTGTGATCTTGGACCATTCTCTTCTCCAATTCAAGGTAAGGATAGTTATCGATATAATCACCTAAGACATGGAATTTTGACTTGGTATCCCTAACTTAGTAAATATAGTTCTATTTCATATTCTTATCATGTTAGACTTGCTACATATGTCTTTCAACAGTAGCTTTGTGTTTACATCATGTTATTTCAATGTCTTATCATGTTTATCAATTTCAATATATGATGACTTATGTCAATATCATGAATTGAATGTTTATTATGATGTTGTATCTTGTGAACTGATATGATGAACTTGGGCATGTGATTGCTTAAGTATAACTTGGGATTGAGGGGTACTCTCATCGGTGCTTCTGTCCTTGGACATCGGAGGGAATAGTATGGGATGTTCTCCCGAAGGTGTCCATCGACGCTTCCCGGGTTATTGAATGACATACATAGGACTTGTCTAGATGTATGGCTAGGATGTCCCTATCATATCAGACCCGATTCGGAAGGGCATTGAGACCAAACAACCCATGGTAGTAGTGTGGATTGTGGGCGCTCAAGACCGGTACCCACTCCGTGAGAGGACATAAATTGCATTACGGTTACCCAAAAGGGGCCATGTATTGGTAGGGTTGCAAATGGCTAGACTTGGGCTCATGGGCACTCAAGACCGGTGAAATGATCCGTGAGAGGGACGTGAGAGCTTCCCGTTTACCATTTGTGGATGACCAATAGGGTTGATGAGTCCGGTGAGTAATATCCGTGACTCTAGTGTGAAGGATACCGGAAAGGATCCCGAGAGGGGAGGAATTGACGTATCTGGAACTGACATGATATGATTAAGTAGATGACTTGCATTGGGCTAGGCTATACCTTGACATGTGCCAATACTTAGACCAAACGGTGATGTGAGAGAGTGGTGACCGAAACCCCCAACCATGGATTTGTCCGAGAGGGATGCAGGACCCAATTTCCCCCGGTGATGAGTGACTGAGACTACCTAAAGAAGTATGGTGCTATGACTTAAAGCATGTCTACCATAGATGACCAGCATACTTAGAATAAAATCATATTGCGTTATATGCTTCATATCATCTCGCATCATGTTATGATTATCTTGTGGTTTATGTGTGATGAAATAACTTCCTTGCCGAGTTCTTTTGAACTCATTCCTTTTCTCGTTGCAATATTTTGTTAGGCTATTCTTCGTGTGATTACTCTGATGGCACCCTCCCTGAGGCGGAGCCGGATACCTCATACTACTATCCGGAGGCTAGCTATATTGAAGACTTTGGTGACCATACCGAAGAAGATCACCCGGCGTACCAGGGTTAGCCCTGGAGTTGTATGGGAGCAGTCATGTTGGATCTCCATGGTCCTCACCTTTGAAGAGGACATATCCATTTTGGAGGAGACTTATGAGTAGTTACCCCTTCTTTTTGTGACAGTTAAACTTAGAAGAATTGTAATAACTTTAACTTATCTTCATAACTTGAGACTTGTACTTAACTAGATTTTGACCTCACTTCCGCATGGTGAAGGAGTGGATTCCGCCCACTGCCTTCTTAAATTATCTGATTTGATATTTATTTCTGCACTCGATTATCCATGATATCTTATTCCTGAATTCTATTTTACTGATTGTAGCTTGATATTGATTGTTCATGATTGTGTTATTGTCGATGTGGCTGATGTGGTCTCTGAACTATGGATCTTCGGGGCTGTTGATCACATCCCGGGTATGCCAGATAGGGTACCGGCTGGGTGGATGTGACAAATAGGGTTGATGAGTCCGTAATCTAGGATTACGCTGACTCTAGTGTGAAGGATACCGGAAAGGATCGCCGGGGGCGAGGAATGGACGTATCTGTATCTGACATGATATGACTGAGTAGATGACTTGCATTGTGCTAGGTTCTACTGTGACATGCGCCAGTACTTATGCCAAACGGTGACGTGAGAGAGTGGTGACTAAATCCCCAACCATGGTTTTGAGATGACTTTACCGAACTTCCCGGGGCCGGACCCAAGATATCTTATGATTGAGGGGGAGTGACTGACGACTCAAAGAAGTATGGTGCCATGACTTAAAGCATGTCTACCCTAGAGACTAGCATACTTAAGATTAGAATCATCATTCATCATTGTCTCATATCATATTGCATCATATTTTGACTTGTGTTGATTGAACTGTGGATTATGAAACGACTTGCCTTGCTGAGTTCTTTTTGAACTCATTCCTTTGTGCAACTTGTTAGATTTCACTGCAGGTATAGAAGACCTTGATGGCACGTCCTATGACCCGAGCTATGATCCCGCATACTACCCTTAGGGTGATGGCTACGCGGAGAGTCAGGACTGCCATACCGAGGAGGATTATAGTGCGTACCAGGGTTAGCCCCACATTAGTGAGGGAGCGGCCACTTTGGGTTTACTTTATCCATACTTTCAAAGAGGACATCATTAGGATAGAGGAAACCTATGTGTAGGCCCCATTTCTTTGGATGACTGTAATCATTGGAATCTTTTCTCTTCAGTCTTTATGGATTTGATTATGATATTGTCTGTAACTAAACTTGATTTACTACTGCTTCTGCTATTTGTGAAGGAGTGACTTCTGATCACTCCTCTTTGAGATGTTATTACTTTGAAAGTTGATACTTAAATGATTCCGCACTCTGATTTTCTATCTTGTCTTATTCATTTGATCTATCTATTAGTTCTTTATACATTGATTATATTGTTCATGATTATGTTATCGTGTATGTGGGAGGCATGGCCGCTCGATCTGGATCTTCGGGCTGTGGATCACATCCCTGGTATGCCAGATAGGATATCGGCTGGGTGGATGTGACAATTATTCAAATGAATCAAATTAAGTAACGGAATAATCATCAGAGTGCGGAAAAGATATCAATAGATCTATAAATCAAAAGTAGAGTGAGGCGGAATCTCACTCCATGAGTACAGCGGAATGTAGTTCGAAAATCAAATGGGATTACAACTGATTCTAAAGACAAGAAAGAAAGATATAATCTAACTAAACTAGAGTCTTTTCTACTTTATAAAGGATGTCCTCATAAACGTAGACTTCATCGATGATGCTCAGACGCTCCCACTCCACAGTAGAGCTAATCCTGGTAATAAGAGAGACCACTCGAGGGATCCTCACAGTAATCTTCGTAATCGCCAACACTTTGCGTATGGTACGCTTCTTCATCTTGCGCTTCCTCATATTGCGCTTCATAGCCATCAAAAACTGTAGAATAGTCTAACAAAAGATATTGTACAAAAGGAGTGAGTTTCAAAAGAAACTCAGCAAGGCAAGTTATTCCATAATAGCATAAATAACATAGTATCACAAACAAAGCAATAAGTGATATGATATGAGACAACAATGCATGTATGAATCTAACTCTATGTATGCTGGTCTCTATAGCCAGACATGCTTTAACTCATAGCACCATACTTCTTTGGGTAGGTCTCATCTCACAACGCCAGTTGGCAAAGGGTCCTTCATCCATCTTGGACAATCCATGGTTAGGGGTTAAGTCACCTCTCTCTCACATCACCGTTTGGTCTAAGTATTGGCGCATGTCAAGGTAAAGCCTAGCCCAATGCAAGTCTTCTACTTAGTCATATCAACTCAGATCCAGATACGTCCATTCCTCACCCCTGGCAATCCTTTCCGGTATCCTTCACACTAGAGTCAGCGTATCCTATGGCTACAACCAACTCGGACTCATCAACCCTATAGGTCATCCACATATAGTAAACGGGAAGCTCTCATGTCTTCTCACGGGTTGGTTACCGGTCTTGAACGCCCATGAGCCCAAGTCTATCCATATGCAACTCTACCCACAAATGGTCCCCACAATGTGATTCATGTCCCCTCACGGATATAACTCACCGTTCTTGAGCACCCATGAATCCCCATTGCTACCACGGGTCGTTCGGTCTCAATACCCTTCCGATTCGGGTCTGATATAACAAGGGTATAACCTAGCCAAACACTGCTAGACAAGTCCTAGGTATGAAAACCAATAATCTGGGAAAGCGTCAAAGGGCAACATTGGAAATATCCCATACTACTCCCAATGAGGTCCAAGGACAGAAATGTCAAAAGGACATTCCCCAATCCCAAATCATACCTAAACAATCACAATCATAATTCAGTCATATCATCCACGACAGATATCTCATCATATGAAAGAGTATAATAAGACAAGATTAAATAAATAAGAAAACATACATGAGTAAGTATTCATACATAATCAAGTACATAAAGTAAATAAGGAAATAAGATCCTAATGTACTTGCAGCATTCATATCATAATAGAAACTAACATAATAGTAGCAAATCTAAGTAGTTCCCAAATTAGAAACTAAATCTATGCAAATCTATGTTAATATGGTAACAACTTTCCTTACCTTAAATAGATTCGAGAATATTCCGGATGGACAAGAGGATGAATCCAAAGTTAGCAAATAAACCCTAGAATAGCATCACACAATCATTAGGAAGTAGTCCTAAAAGAATAAGCATGAATCGAATCTAATCAGACGAAGAAAACAGATTCTACTGTTGCGGGTTGATTGGCTAGGTTGAGTGCTCCAGTCGACCCAGGCAATCTGCCCAAGAGCAAATCCAAAAATAAAAATAGAATCTTGGTCCGAAACCTATGCTACACAAACTGGAATGTGACGAAACTTGGAGGGATTGTCTAACACAGTAGTCTAAGACTAAAAAGCATAATTTAAACATCAAACCACCATTAAAACATTACTTACTAATTTAGAACCATAGTTTCTATTTTGGTAAAAATCATAGTTTTCATTGGAAACATGCTATGAATGAAAGAGATGAACTAGAGATGATTAGATCTCATTCTAGTACAAGAACACAGTAGATCAGAAGTATGAATAATCATAGAGAAGCATCTATAATGCTAGAATGAATCAAAATAGGAAATATTATCATATTTAAGAAGAAATCATAAGAATCATGTCAAGAATGAATGAGATGATCATAGTACAAGAGAATGAAAAGAGATTGTAAAGATATGACTACAAGGTTGCAGCATCTTCATCATAATCTCAGTTCAGAGATGAGAGTGATCATAGAAAGAATAAATCATTAACATAAAAGATAGATTACTAACCTTTAATTGAAGAACGAGAGAGAGAGTTTGCAAGATTGCAAGATTAGGTCTTCTTCTTCACTCTTGGAGGCTTGGAGATGGTTTCCCTTCATTCTCTAAGTTTTATGGAGGCTAGGGATACTAAAATCACGAAGTCATGGGGTATATATAGCAAGATTCTCAAAACAGAAGATTCTATTCGAGTTCAGCAACTTTGGGTCGATTGGCTGGGTAGCATTGCCCAGTCGACCCAAGCACTCGACCCAGGCTGACAGCAATGCCAAAAATAGGGATTTGAGGGTCTTCCACTACTCGGAATCAAACGAAACTTTAAACACATATTCTATAACATACCTAGCATGGAAAAATGGCTTTAAATCATAACCCACCAAGCTCTAAGGTCATCAAATAATCTTCTATTCATCAAGGTGCAGTCTCTTCTCTATATCCAACACTGTCTTCAAGTATGGGGCATCATCTTCAATCTCCATAGGTTCGGAGTCGAACACTATATCTTCTACCAATATGGCCCATAGTTGACTTTCACTTCTACTTCGGGTCTTCGGACCTACAATCAAAGAGTATCCGGGTTAAGGTTAGGGCCGGGTTTCACATCTATTGATGATGCTTTATTGTTTAAAGGAAGACTTGTGTGCCTGTTGTTGAAGAGATTAAGAAGGAAATCTTGAAGGAAGCACACCAATCTATTTTTACAGTACACCTGAGAAGTACCAAGATGTACAAGGATTTAAGGGAACATTTTTGGTGGATTGGTTTGAAGGCCAAAGTGGAAGATTTTGTGGCCAAGTGTGAGACTTGTCAACGTGTGAATGCCATTTGACAACCTCCATTTGGATTACTTCAGCCCCTTCCCCGTCCCTAGCTGGAAGTGGGAAGACATCTCTATGGACTTCATGATTAGCTTGCCTCGTACAAGTAAAGGTAATGATACAGTATGGGTAATCGTTGATAGGTTGACCAAATCAGCCCATTTCAATCCTATGAAGATCACTCATACTTTGGATAAGCTAGCTAGACTTTATGTGGACAATGTAGTTTGTCCGCACGGAGTGCCAATGAGTATTGTTTCGATCATGATCCTAGGTTCACCTCAAGGTTTTGGAATAGTTTGCGAAGTCCTTGGGAACCCAATTGAATCTGAGTACGGCTCATCATCCACAGTCTGATGGACAATCTGAGCGGACAATTCAGATCTTAGAAGATACGCTTAGGTCTTGTGTTGTGGATACGGGTGGCAATTGGGATGAACACTTAGCTTTGGTTGAGTTTGCCTATAACAACAGTTATCAAGCGACAATAGGCATGGCTCCATTCCAGGCTTTGTATGGTAACACTTGTAGAACACCCTTGTATTGGACTAAGACCAGTGAAAGAAAAGTCTTGGGTCTGGAAATGATTACAGCTACAAGTGCGACGGTGGATATGATAAGAGAAAGGATTAAGTGTGAAACCCAGCCCTAACCCTGACCTTGAAACCCTGTTGTTTGTAGGTTTAGCAACCCGAAGTAAGGCAAGAAGTCAGCTTTGGGTCATTTCAGTAGAAGACTTGATGGCTGGATTGGAATCCATGAGTGTTGATGTCAGTGTTCCATTTATGGAAACTGCACCCTGATGAAGATTGGATTAGTTGATGGACTTGGAGTGCTCTCTGCATTGGTTTGAAGGCATTTCTACCTACTATGTATGTCACTTTAGGTGTGTGCAAAACCCCTTGATGTTTGGACTTGATATGAGCCTTCAATTCCCTGTTTTGAAGTTGTTGTCTTGATTGGTCGACTCATTGGTCGACTGGACCAGTCGACCAATCAATCGACCAATTGATTCTATTTTTGAAAATTAGGTCGTGGCTACTCTATTTAAGTTTAATCTCGGGAATACTCCGCC
The DNA here is from genome assembly GCF_041222555.1 of Hakea prostrata. Classification (NCBI taxonomy): domain Eukaryota; kingdom Viridiplantae; phylum Streptophyta; class Magnoliopsida; order Proteales; family Proteaceae; genus Hakea; species Hakea prostrata. The sequence goes on from NC_142604.1 coordinate 28,586,691, forward strand.
TCATCTGCCTCCTAAGCCTCGGAACGAGTTAGAACCCTATTCTAAGCAATTCCCTTGCATCCTTGGTTGATCTCTCACAAGAACTGAAGTGATCTTCATCCTCCTGCATCAAAGGTATGTTTACATTCTTTCTTTCTTCTCTATCTCTGATTTTCTTTTCTTTATTATGTTCTTGGTTGAGATCAGGAAGAAGATGATGCACCCTTGCAACCATCTATTCCATGATCTCATCATGTTCTTTGAGATCTATGATCATCATCATGATCTTAACCCTAGCCAGTTGAATCTTGGAAACCCTAATCCTTGAAACCCTAACCTTGTGTGGTCATCCGGAGAACCTTTGGTAACCTCCCACGTGAAGGAAACCTCATGGGTAATATTTATGTTAATCTAAACTTGAGCATTGAATGTTTCCCTTGTTATTATTAGCCAACAATTTATTCCCTTTCATCCTATGATCTCAACCTTTTTCATGGGAGCCAAAAAGGGTGAAACCCTAGTTTCTTGGGTAAAATCAAGAACCCCTATTTTGATCATGTTAGAAGCCAATCACTTTATTTTCCTTACAAGAATTGTATCCTATCATCCTCTAATTATTTACCCTTGATCACACTGTGTTTTCTTCATGATCCATGATTTAACCTAATTAGGTTAACCTTCTGGTTCCTAAGTTGTAACTTGGAAACTTGTTTTGATTGATGGTTTGATGTCCTCTATATACTAGGATACTACCAATATAGTTTCCCCCTTATTTTGTACCCTTTTGAACCACCAAATTCGGTTTCTTATTCTAAAAGTTCTGATTCTTGAAGGCTACTTTCTCTGTTGGTTGACTCATTGGTCGACTGGGGCAGTAGACCAATCAATCGACCAATGGGTACAGCAACCCCATTCTTGGTCTATTTTGATTTATTTAAGATCTTTCCTTCTATGTATCTTTCCTAACATATTGTATACACTTGTTTAGGACTTTCTTCTCAGGTTTAGTCAAGGTCTTACTTGATTCCTTAAGTTCCTTAACGAGTTAGAAGGTAAGGACTGTTATCTCCTTAACTACATAGATCACATACTCTCTGGTTTCTATCTTTATGAAACTATGAGTTTAATTACTGTTTGTATACTTTTACTTCTGATTTACTACTGTGAGAACAGTAGCACTTGTTTAGGTAATCTTTTTCATTATTCATACTTATATGAATTGGTTATTATCATGTTGTTAATGATTAGATCATGACTTTATATTCTCTTTTGTATATGATGAACTGTTGACTGTGTATGTCATGTCTGATCTGAGATTGTGCTTGATTAGGTATGATTTGGGATTGAGAGGTGTCCTTTTGACACTTCTGTCCTTGGACATTATCGGAAATAGTATGGGATGTTTCCGGGGTTGTCCATCGACGCTTTCCCGAATTATTGATTGTCATACCTAGGGTTGTCTAGCAGTGTTTGTCTAGGATGTCCCCATTATATCAGACCCAAATCGGAAGGGTATTGAGACCGAACGACCCGTGGCAGCAATGGGGATTCACGGGCGCTCAAGACAGGTAACCAACCCGTGAGAGGACGGGAATCACATTGTGGGGGCCATGTATTGGAGGGTTGCATATGGTTTGACTTGGGCTCATGGGGGCTTAAGACCGGTGAGTTATATCCGTGAGAGGACATGAGAGCTTCCTGTTTACCATATGTAGATAACCAGTAGGGTTGATGAGTCCGTATTTGAGTGAGTCGAATACGCTGACTCTAGTGGAAAGGATACCGGAAAGGATCCTGAGAGGGGAGGAATGGAAATATCTGGACCTGAGTTGATGTAACTGAGTAGATGGCTTGCATTGGGCTAGGTTTTACCCTGACATGCGCCAGTTGTGAAACCCAGCCCTAACCTTGACCTTTGTTTGTGGGCGGGCCGGGCCCCTGGGCCCCCCCAGAGAGGACTTGGTGTCTGGCTTTGAATCCATGAAGGTTGATGATGAGGTTCTATTTATGGAAACTGAATCCTGATGAAGATCTAATTAGTTGATGGACTTGGAGTGCTCTCTATCTTGGTTTGAAGGCATTTCTACCTATTAGGTAAGTCACTTGACTTGTGTGCAAAACCCCTTTAGGATTGGATTTGATCTGGACCTTCAATTCCCCGTTTTGGCCTTGTTGCCGCATTGGTCGACCGATTGGTCGATCGGGCCAGCCGACCAATCCACTCGACCAATGAGTGCTCGTCTTTGGCAATTAGGTTGATTCTTGCTCTATTTAAGTCCAACCTCGAGTCCACTTCGTATTTGCTGCCTCCAAACCCTCTCGGAACGAACCAAAGACCTCTCGCAAGTCATCTCTCTTGCATCCTTGGTGTTTTCTTGACGGATCTTCGTCGGAACTCTTCTTTTTGCATCAAAAGGTATGTCTACTCTCTCTTCTTCTCCTCCATCTTTGTTTTTCTTTCCTTTTTGAGTTGAGACAGAGAAGAGATGCTGCATCCTCTCGTTGCAAACATCTCTCGAACATGTTCTCATGATCATCCTAAGGATTTAAGGCTAGAACAATGATCTTAACCATGATCATTGCAAGCTTTTGAAGGATTCATGATCAAACCATGATTTAATCTCTCGTTAATCTTCTAATCTGAATTCTGATCTCTTTGGATCTTCTTTCATTGATCATGTTAGTGGTTAATGGTTGTGTTTTCTTTCCATGATCCATAATCCATAGAATTCTAGTTGTTCTCTTCTACCTTACTATGTGTTCTTCATGATGCATGATAGTTACATATATGGTAGGTTTTATTTCCTTATTTAGATTTATGCTTCTAAGCCTTATTCCATGAAGACCTATGCATGTTTTCATGTTTTCATTACCGAAAGCAATGATCCATCCTCCTATAGTTCTTGTCTTTGTTTTCTATTTCAAATTCATCAAGATCCATGTTTGAGTTAATTATGGTAACTTTTTGTTTCCTAATTTGGATCTTGATACCTTGATTTGATTAGTGTTTTGAGGTCCCCTATATGTTAGAATACTACCGATGTAGTCTACCCCTTGATTAGTACCCTTTTGAACCACCAAATTCGGATTTCATATCTTAAAACTCTGATTTTATAGGCTATCGTCTCGCATTGGTCGACCGATTGGTCGACTGACCACTCGACCAATCCACTCGACCAATGAGTACAAAGAACTCCAGCATTTGGTCTGCTTTGGATGTTTTGATATATTTTCTGTTAGGGATCTTTCCTAATATGTTGTATATACTTGTTTAGGACCTTCTTCTCAAGTTTGCCAAGATCTTACTTGATTTCTTAGGATTCCTTTTGCGAGTTATAAAAGGTAAGGATGGTTATTTCCTTAATTACATAGATAGCATGAATCTAGTTTCTATATTTGAATATCATTAATATGTTTCCTAAATTAGATTCTTACAATGATATACTACTGTTGCATAACTTTGATTACAGTAGCATTACTTATTCATATTGAATTGATTCATGTATGATTTACTTACCAATGTTATACAAGTGATTGTAATACTGATTTCTTTCCATATATGTAGTTACCATATATGTGATGATATGAATTGATGCATGTGTATGCTTACGTATGGTTTGGAAAGGAGAGGTGTCCTTTCGACACTTCTGTCCTTGGACTACTACGGGAATATTATGGGATGTTTCCGGAGATGCCCTCTCGGACACCTTCCTAAACCGTTGGATGACATATCTAGGATTGTCTAGTAGTGTTTGGCTAGGATGTCCTGTTATGTCGACCCTAATCGGAGGGGTATTGAGACCGAACGACCCGTGGTAGCAATGGGGATTCATGGGCGCTCAAGACCGGTAACCAACCCGTGAGAGGACAGGAATCACATTGTGGGGGCCATTTATTGGTAGGGTTGCATATGGTTAGACTTGGGCTCACGGGCGCTTAAGACCGGTAACCAACCCGTGAGAGGACGTGAGAGCTTCCCGTTTACCATATGTGGATGATCAATAGGGTTGATGAGTCCGTAGTCCGAGTTGGTCGGTGCCATAGGATACGCCGACTCTAGTGTGAAGGATACCGGAAAGGATCGTCGTGGACGAGGAATGGAAGTATCTCGGATCCGACTTGATGTAACCAAGTAGAAGACTTGCATTTGGCTAGGTTTTACCCCCGACATGCGCCAAAGATTTATACCAAATGGTTGTGAGAGAGTGTGTTGACTTAACCCCCCGCCAAGGTTTGTCCCGAGGGATGAAGGACCCATTACCAATCGGCTGCTCAAGACCGGTGAAATGATCCGTGAGAGAATCCAAGATATCTTAAATGGTTGAGGATGTGAGTGGACTTTCCTAAAGAAGTACGGTGCTATGACTTAAAGCATGTCCGCCAATAACAGAGACCAAAGATCCATAGAGTTAGATTCATTCATTCATTGTTTGTCTCATATCATATTGCATTTATGTTTGTTCTGGAATCCCGCCATTTATGTTATTATGGATTTTAATCGCCTTTTACCGAGTTTCTTTGAAACTCATTCCTTTATTGTACAATGTTGTTAGACTATCCCGCAGGTACCGAGTACTATGACGGTCCCTATGAAGAAGCGCAAGGCGAAGAGACATATCTCCAGGAAGGTGATTGCGGTTACCACAATTACTCCGAAGATCCCGCGAGTGGTTATGCTCCGTACGATGCTTAGTCCGACCATTGAGTGGAAGCGCCCTTGTGCTATTTATGAGATCTATACCTACAAGGATGTCGTCTATAAAGTGGAGAATAATTTAGTTACCCAATGTACTTGCTACTGGGATTAGATTTTGTCTAGTTTATTCTTTAGAGCTACTTTTCCGCTGGATGTAAAGTGGGATTTTTGCTTCACTTTACTTATCCGTTTGATACTCCGATTATATCTATTATTCTCGATTCGTTTATGATTCATTCTTTCATTATTGGATCTATGATTTATCTTCCGCACTCTTGTTATGATTGTTCATGATTATGTTATTGTTTATGTGGGAGGTTGATCACTCGATACCCGATCTTCGGGCCGTGGATCACACTCTCTGGCATGCCGATAGGGTACCGGGCCGGGAGGGCGTGATGATTGGTATCGTGAGCCCAAGGTTCGAGGAGATCCTAACCACAAAAGACAACAACTGAACATTCCCCGAGTCATTGATCCGAAATGACTCTTCTACTCTTAGAAGTGAATAATAGAACACCGAATTAGAAACTTGACCTTTGAGGCATAACAACATTTCGCAATAACATACCATAATTATACTTGAACAAATGACACTAATGCAAGGAAAAGAAAAGTGCATAACATACAATAATTAAAGAGAAACAAAATGAACTTCATTAATTTCAAAAGTTTTTACAATGATTACATCCGAAATGCATAAATGGAAAATCCTAAAGTACAATCTATCTAGGTGATCTACTCCGATCTCTCGTATGCTCCGAACTCCTCTCGCTAGCCGAGTCACCCGATGCTCTATCCTATCCCGTCGTGACTCCATCCTCTCGTACATCTGCTCCCCGTCCGACCTCCATCCTCTCTAGCATGGAAGTCATCGATCTCATCTCGTGCACCAAGATCCGAAGTCTCCGGAACCGCATGTGAAGGGCCGCCCGCCTCGAAGTGTGATGAAGGAAACTCGTGATGCACATGGCTCAGCCTCGCGCATATCTCAGATCATCTCCGGCCCGATCATCACTATCAGACCGATATCCTCTCCTCCATCCTCTCGATCCCCGATCCTCATCCTCCGATTCATCATCATCCTCACCCTCCGGACCAGGAGATCTCTCTAACCGATGTAGTCTCATCCGTCGAATGGTCCGAGTCCCAATGGGGTATCCCCGTGATCTAGTGTCCATCGGTGTATCCTCGAAACTCACCCCGAAATGCCCGAAGATCAAAGTCGAAGCCTCCCATAGCAAAGGTTCCGCATGCTAGGCCGCAGAACCAAGTCCAAAGCATGACCCGCCGAATGATGTAGGAGAGATCGATCTCGAAGCCCATGTAGATGCGGTAGATGACCAAGGCCTCCATCACCGTGACCCGATGGTGATGTCCGGCTTTCGGCATGATGTTTCGGCCGACTATGCGACCGATAATACGTGCAGAACCCGTCATCCGTCCGCTAGTCCACGGTGTGTAGCATCGACGGCTATCCCATAGCGTAGAGCATATCTCGCGAAGCTCGTACGGCATCGATGGCTGTCCAGATCTGCTCCCCGCAGTATCCACACACACCGCCGTGGATAGTAAGGGACCCGCAAGATCTCAGCCGTTGTCCGGGTAGAGAAGCGAATCCGAGTCCGGAGGACCCCCGCTCCCGAGGACAAGTCCGAGTGGATGTCCCCGGCCTCGAGCCTCCTCTCGTGTAAGTAAGGTTGCCGAAGAACAACCTCACTAGCTCCCGGTATACCGGCAAATCCTGAGAAGAGATGAGTCCACCGTAAAGTGTCGAACCTCCGCCGGATCCTAAAGGCTCCGAGCTGGCGTAAATGAAGTAGACGCCCCATCTCGATGTTACAATAGCTGAAGTAGGCCTCGCATGCAAACTCGGCCCGAGGTGTGTCAAACATGTCCTGGCCTCCTAACCTCCTCTCTAGGCTCGAAAGGAACCCGACCTCTCGCCCCTAAGAGCACCTACGATGCGACCTCGACCTCTACCTCCTCCCTCGTCCTCCCCTCTCGCATGGTGTATCCGTGGAAGAGACAAGAGACATTTCCAATTAGTGCTATTTCAAGATTTGAGCCAAAAGGGTATTTTCGTAATTTTTCGGAAAATTTCAAATTTGGGGGAAATTTGATTTGAACATACTAGCATGTGCGCAATACTTGGAATTTCATGTCTATGAAGTTGTTTTGATGAAAATCGATCGAAAACTTGGATTAAAGCGAAAAATTCAGCAAGAAGGAAATTTGGGGATTTTGCAATTTAGGTCAAAATTGGATTTTTGAAAAGTTGAAATTGGTTAAATCAAATTGTATGGACCTATCTACAATGTCATCTTGAGCATGTAGCATTTGATCTCGTGCGAAAATTTCAAGCGGTTTGAGAGAAAACGAAATTTTTCTAAAGATATCGATTTCGGTATAAAACTTTGCGAGATGAGCACCAAATGTGTTAAAACTTGTTGTCTATGCATGGCATTGTGTTTAAAACCTAGGGAATATGTTTCTAAGCATTCCTAAGCATGATTTCTAGCATTGGATACAAGTAAAGCATGGTTTTATTGAAATGCAAGCATGAGAAGATGATAATGGAAGGAAGAATGAGAGATTTACCTTGTTTGTGAAGATGGTGTGTTGTGGTGTTGTTGTTGAAGCACTAAATCACCTCAAGAACACTTGTGGGAACTCTTGGAGATTTTCCCTAGAGCTCTCTCACCTTTGGAAGAAGTTAGAATGAGGTTGGAATGTGGAAATGAGGCTTATAATGCGAATTTTCGCATTCTCGTCTTCATTGGTCGACCGATTGGTCGACCGGGTCACTCGACCAACCACTCGACCAATGGTCACAAAGACCTCATTTGCTGTTGAATTTTTGGAAAATGTGATTTTTGCCTTATGGAATATTGTTTGATGACTATATGGATATATTTGAGCATGATTTAAGTTTTCAAATCATTTGGACTTGTGGTTTATGTTGAATCTTCGAAATTCGGTATTTTGATGTTCTCGGTTTTGCGTAATGGTTACTCCGAGAAGTGGGCGTGGTGAATCCAAAGGGTCATGGAGGTGGTGAAGTACCTCAGTGGAGGTGGTGAAGTACCTCATGGAGGTGGTGAGATACCAAATGCTGATCAGTGGTACTCATGAGATCCCCCGGTGCCCCGAATGTTGGAAGTTTCAGTAGATATTGCCAATATTATGGGCAATATGATGCAGCAAGCAGCAGCAGCTCGCTCAACCAGATGTTGGTGGGTTTCATGACTCGCATAATGAGACCCGGGCTGGTGCTAATGTGAATCCTCATGCCGCAGTCCCGAATGCGGGAGGTTTAGCTGAACTCCTCATACTCGCCCGATGGAGAGTTTTCTCAAGATGCAAGTACCCACTTTTACCGGAGTTACCAAGGACCCCTTGTTTCCTAACAAGTGGCTTCGTGAGTTGGAGAAGGCTTTCCGACATCCGCAATGCTCGGAAGCTCGTAAGATTTTGTTTGCCGAGCGTGTTGCAACAAGAAGCCGATGCATGGTGGATTTCCACTGGTCCCGTTTTTGGAAGGTTTGCATGCAGGAGTTGTAACTTGGGAGTTATTCAAAGAGGCTTTTTGTATGAACTACTTTCCCGAGGCGGTGAAGGATGCGAAGGAAGCCGAGTTTATGATTCTCGACTCAAGGAACTTTGTCCGTGTTGGAGTACCAACAGAAGTTCGAGGAGCTTCATTTCTTTGCTCCGCATTCTTTGAAGGAAGACCTCGCCAAAGCAAAGAAGTTCTTCAAAGGATCGCGCCCGCCATTAAAGCTTACCTCACAACCACGCCTATAGTGAGCTATGCTCAAGTGGTGCGTAACTCGAAGAAGTTGGAAGAAACAGAGAAGGAAAGTGCTCGTGTGCAAAAGCCTTGGCAACAAGGAATTCTGGTTTGGTGGATCGCAATGACCGTCGTTATGTGAGACCTACACCCTACCCCACTCCTACCTTTCGTGCTAAGAGTGTAGGTCGAACACGGGTTTTCAGCAGCCCGGCCAGCTTAAACAAGATGGCGGAAACCGACCACCAGCAAATGCAAGTGCAAGTGCAAGTGCAAGTGCAAGGCCTTTTGTTCGTAGCCCTCTCGTTGCAGCCACCCCCGTTGGATCCAAAGAATCCCGTTTGCTTCTACCGCAAGCAAGCTGGTCATTTCGCTCGTGCTCGTCCGAGGCGGCCCGCCCAAGCAGCCCGCCCCCAAGTGTGAAGAGTGCTCCCGCTCCCCCCTCTCGGTAGAGTTTTCAGTATTTCCAAGATCGAGCAGGATCCAAGCCATGATGTGATTACAGTGTACATTGTTAGTCGCTTCTATTTCGCATTTGTCTTATTTGATACGGGTGCATCTCATTCGCTCATGTCATCTCGCATTCATCAAGAAGACTAACCTAATCCCCGAGAAGTTGTCTAGTTGTTTATTGATTAGTACACCTACTGGTCCTCATGTGAAACTAGATAAGGGGTTATCTAAATGTCCCGTGTTGATTGGTGAGAAGAACTTGGAAGCCAATTTTGTGATTCTTGACATGAAGGACTTCGATGTTATTTTGGGAATCGATTGGTTGACAGCCCACAAAGCCGTGTTCCTTTGTTCCTCAAAGAAGATTCAGGTCCATATTTGTGGAAGTCCGGTCTTTGAATTTCAGGGTGAAAAGAGAAGGGTTTGTAAGAAGGTGCCGTCTCGCACCGATGCAAGTCTATGCCCTAGTGGATGATGCTTCATCCGAAGGCAAGGGTATAGTGGAGAAAAGAGTCGATGAAGTCGAGTTGTCTCTGCGACTTTGTTGATGTCTTCCCCGATGATCTATCAGGAGTGCCTCCGGACAGAGATGTCGAATTCTCTATTGATCTCGTCCCCGGTGCCGCACCGGTATCTAAAGCTCCGTATAGGATGGCTCCTACCGAGTTGAAAGAGTTGCAAAATCAGTTGAATGAGCTCATTGATAGAGGTTTCGTACAGCCTAGTGTGTCACCTTGGGGAGCTCCGGTCTTGTTCGTCAAGAAGAAAGACGGTAGTATGCGCTTGTGCATCGACTACCGTGAGTTGAATAAGTTGACTATCAAGAATAGATATCCGCTGCCCGTAATCGATGATCTCTTCGATCGCTTGAAGGGTGCAGTTGTGTTCTCGAAGATTGACTTAAGGTCCGGATATCACCAATTGAAAGTGAAGTCTAGTGATATCTTCAAGACAGCTTTCCGAACGCGGTATGGTCACTATGAGTTTAGAGTCATGCCCTTCGGATTGACCAATGCTCCTCGCGGTGTTCATGGACCTCATGAACCGAGTATTTCATGATGTGCTTGATAAGTTTGTGATTGTTTTCATTGATGACATCTTGATCTATTCGAAGAGCGAAGAAGAGCATGCGAGTCATCTAAGTTTCACTTTGCAAAGGTTGCGGGAAAAGAAGTTGTTTGCTAAGTTTAGCAAGTGTGATTTCCGGCTTAAGAGAGTGGTTTTCCTTGGTCATGTAGTTTCAGCCGAAGGTATTCGTGTCGATCCCGAAAAGGTCCAAGCCGTGGCTGATTGGGAGAGACCGAAGTCAAGCAACGGAAATAAGAAGTTTTCTTGGATTGGCGGGTTACTACCGAAGGTTTATTGAGAACTTTTCTCGGTTGGCTGCTCCTATGACTAAGTTGACCAGAAAGAAGAGAAGTTTGTTTGGTCCGACGCCCGTGAGAAGAATTTCCAAGAGTTGAAAGATAGATTGACAAGTGCCCCGGTTTTGACTATACCCGATAGTTCCGGTGGTATGACAACTTATACCGATGCGCCAAAGATTGGTTTGGGTTGTGTACCGATGCAACATGGCAAGGTCGTAGCCTATGCTTCTCGGCAATTGAAGGATTATGAGCGGAATTACCCCACTCACGATCTAGAACTTGCCGCCGTTGTCTTTGCTTTGAAGATTTGGAGACATTATCTTTACGGTGAGAAGATTGCCATTTTCACGGATCATAAGAGTTTGAAATACTTCTTTACCCAAAAGGAGTTGAACATGAGACAAAGGAGATGGTTGGAACTAGTCTCCGATTATGATTGTGATATTCAAGATCATCCTGGGAAAGCAAATGTTGTTGCCGATGCTCTTAGTAGGAAGAACCAGAAGAAGACTTTGGATTTGAATGCTTTGAGTTTACCATTGTGGTCTTCTATTGAGAGTTTTGGTTTGGAAATCGTCCCCGAGAATTCTGATTTTATTCTTTCTCGCCATGACGGCAAGATCTGGTCTTAGAGATAAGATTGTTGCTCACAGAGTTCCGATCAAGAGTTTTTGACCAAAGTTGAGAAGATTTCTTCGAATCCCGAGTCGGACCCCGACTTTGGTATATCCATGGATGGTGCTTTGTTGTTTAGAGGAAGACCGTGTGTGCCTCGCAAACGATGAAGTTAAGAAAGAAATATTGAAGGAAGCACACCAAGCCAGCTTTTATCAGACACCCGGAAGCACCAAGATGTACAAGGACTTGAAGGAACATTTTTGGTGGATTGGTCTAAAGGCGGATGTTGATGATTTTGTTGCCAAGTGTGAGACTTGCCAACGTGTGAAAGCCGCTCGACAACCTCCATCCGGATTACTTCAACCCCTTCCTATTCCTAGTTGGAAGTGGGAAGATATCTCCATGGACTTTGTGACTAGCTTGCCTCGGACAAGTAAAGGCAATGACACCGTGTGGGTGATTGTTGATAGGTTGACCAAATCAGCCCATTTCATTCCTATGAAGATCACTCATACTCGGATAAGCTAGCCAGGCTTTATGTGGATAATGTGGTTCGTCCGCATGGTGTGCCATTGAGTATTGTTTCGGATCGTGATCCTAGGTTCACCTCAAGGTTTTGGAATAGTTTGCAGAAGGCCTTGGGAACCCAATTGAACTTGAGTACAGCTCATCATCCACAAGCCCGATGGACAATCTGAGCGGACAATTCAGACATTGGAAGACATGCTCAGATCTTGTGTGGTGGATATGGGTGGTAATTGGGATGAACACCTAGCTTTGGTTGAGTTTGCCTATAACAACAGCTTATCAAGCAACAATAGGCATGGCTCCATTCAAGGCTTTGTATGGTAGTACTTGTAGGACACCTTTGTACTGGACTCGAGACAGAGAAAGAAAAGTCTTAGGTCCCGAGATGATTGAAGCTACAAGTGCTATGGTAGATATGATAAGAGAAAGGATTAAGTCTGCCCAATGAGACAGAAAATCTTATGCCGATAAGAGAAGGACCGATTTGGAATTTCAAGTTGGAGAGAAAGTCTTTCTCAAGGTCTCACCAATGAAGGGTGTGATGAGATTCAATGTTAAGGGAAAGCTTAGCCCTCGTTACATTGGACCTTTCGAGATTTTGGAAAAGGTTGGACCCGTTGCGTATCGATTAGCATTACCTCCGTCTCTTGCTGGTGTGCACAATGTGTTTCATATTTCGATGCTCCGAAAATACATAGAGAATCCGAACACATTTTGCAGCAAGCACCCGAAGGACTTAGTGCTGATTTGACCTATGATGAAGAACCGGCCGAAATCCCGGATAGGAAGGACAAGCAGCTGCGGAATCGCGCCATTCCTTTGGTGAAGATTCGGTGGAAGAACCATACCCCTGAAGAAGCTTCTTGGGAGAAGGAAGAAGACATGAAGGAGAAGTTTCCTTACCTCTTTGGAAGCACAGTACGCTTTCAATTTCGGGGACGAAATTTCTTTAAGGGGGGGAGAATGTGAAACCCAGCCCTAACCTTGACCCGGAAACCTTGTTGTTTGTAGGTCCGATGACCCGAAGTAAAGTAAGAAGTCAGCTTTGGGCCATCCCAAGAGAGGACTTGGTGTCCGGCTTTGAATCCATGAAAGTTGATGATGAGGTTCTATTTATGGAAACCGAATCCCGATGAAGATCTAATTAGTTGATGGACTTGGAGTGCTCTCTATCTTGGTTTGAAGGCATTTCTACCTATTAGGTAAGTCACTTGACTTGTGTGCAAAACCCCTTTAGGTTTGGATTTGATCTGGACCTTCAATTCCCTGCTTTGGCCTTGCTGCCAAGCATTGGTCGACCGATTGGTCGACTGGGCCAACGACCAATCCACTCGACCAATGAGTGCCGTCTTTGGCAATTAGGTTGATTCTTGCTCTATTTAAGTCCAACCTCGAGTCCACTTCGTATTTGCTGCCTCCAAACCCTCCGGAACGAACCAAAGACCTCTCGCAAGTCATCTCTCTTGCATCCTTGGTGTTTTCTTGACGGATCTTCGTCGGAACTCTTCTTTTTGCATCAAAAGGTATGTCTACTCTCTCTTCTTCTCCTCCATCTTTGTTTTTCTTTCCTTTTTGAGTTGAGACAAGAGAAGAGATGCTGCATCCTCTCGTTGCAAACATCTCTCGAACATGTTCTCATGATCATCCTAAGGATTTAAGGCTAGAACAATGATCTTAACCATGATCATTGCAAGCTTTTGAAGGATTCATGATCAAACCATGATTTAATCTCTGTTAATCTTCTAATCTGAATTCTGATCTCTTTGGATCTTCTTTCATTGATCATGTTAGTGGTTAATGGTTGTGTTTTCTTTCCATGATCCATAATCCATAGAATTCTAGTTGTTCTCTTCTACCTTACTATGTGTTCTTCATGATGCATGATAGTTACATATATGGTAGGTTTTATTTCCTTATTTAGATTTATGCTTCTAAGCCTTATTCCATGAAGACCTATGCATGTTTTCATGTTTTCATTACCGAAAGCAATGATCCATCCTCCTATAGTTCTTGTCCTTGTTTTCTATTTCAAATTCATCAAGATCCATGTTTGAGTTAATTATGGTAACTTTTTGTTTCCTAATTTGGATCTTGATACCTTGATTTGATTAGTGTTTTGAGGTCCCCTATATGCTAGAATACTACCGATGTAGTCTACCCCTTGATTAGTACCCTTTTGAACCACCAAATTCGGATTTCATATCTTAAAACTCTGATTTTATAGGTTATCGTCTCGCATTGGTCGACCGATTGGTCGACCGACCACTCGACCAATCCACTCGACCAATGAGTACAAAGAACTCCAGAATTGGTCTGCTTCGGATGTTTTGATATATTTTCTGTTAGGGATCTTTCCTAATATGTTGTATATACTTGTTTAGGACCTTCTTCTCAAGTTTGCCAAGATCTTACTTGATTTCTTAGGATCCTTTTGCGAGTTATAAAAGGTAAGGATGGTTATTTCCTTAATTACATAGATAGCATGAATCTAGTTTCTATATTTGAATATCATTAATATGTTTCCTAAATTAGATTCTTACAATGATATACTACCGTTGCATAACTTTGATTACAGTAGCATTACTTATTCATATTGAATTGATTCATGTATGATTTACTTACCAATGTTATACAAGTGATTGTAATACTCGATTTCTTTCCATATATGTAGTTACCATATATGTGATGATATGAATTGATGCATGTGTATGCTTACGTATGGTTTGGAAAGGAGAGGTGTCCTTTCGACACTTCTGTCCTTGGACTACTACGGGAATATTATGGGATGTTTCCCGGAGATGCCCTCTGGACACCTTCCTAAACCGTTGGATGACATATCTAGGATTGTCTAGTAGTGTTTGGCTAGGATGTCCTGTTATGTCGACCCTAATCGGAGGGGTATTGAGACCGAACGACCCGTGGTAGCAATGGGGATTCATGGGCGCTCAAGACCGGTAACCAACCCGTGAGAGGACAGGAATCACATTGTGGGGGCCATTTATTGGTAGGGTTGCATATGGTTAGACTTGGGCTCACGGGCGCTTAAGACCGGTAACCAACCCGTGAGAGGACGTGAGAGCTTCCCGCTTACCATATGTGGATGATCAATAGGGTTGATGAGTCCGTAGTCCGAGTTGGTCGGTGCCATAGGATACGCCGACTCTAGTGTGAAGGATACCGGAAAGGATCGTCAGTGGACGAGGAATGGAAGTATCCGGGATCCGACTTGATGTAACCAAGTAGAAGACTTGCATTTGGCTAGGTTTTACCCCGACATGCGCCAAGATTTATACCAAATGGTTGTGAGAGAGTGTGTTGACTTAACCCCCCGCCAAGGTTTGTCCCGAGGGATGAAGGACCCATTACCAATCGGCTGCTCAAGACCGGTGAAATGATCCGTGAGAGAATCCAAGATATCTTAAATGGTTGAGGATGTGAGTGGACTTTCCTAAAGAAGTACGGTGCTATGACTTAAAGCATGTCCGCCAATAGAGACCAAAGATCCATAGAGTTAGATTCATTCATTCATTGTTTGTCTCATATCATATTGCATTTATGTTTGTTCCGGAATCCCGCCATTTATGTTATTATGGATTTTAATCGCCTTATCGGGTTTCTTTGAAACTCATTCCTTTATTGTACAATGTTGTTAGACTATCCCGCAGGTACCGAGTACTATGACGGTCCCTATGAAGAAGCGCAAGGCGAAGAGACATATCTCCAGGAAGGTGATTGCGGTTACCACAATTACTCAAGATCCCGCGAGTGGTTATGCTCCGTACGATGCTTAGTCCGACCATTGAGTGGAAGCGTCCTTGTGCTATTTATGAGATCTATACCTACAAGGATGTCGTCTATAAAGTGGAGAATAATTTAGTTACCCAATGTACTTGCTACTGGGATTAGATTTTGTCTAGTTTATTCTTTAGAGCTACTTTTCCGCTGGATGTAAAGTGGGATTTTTGCTTCACTTTACTTATCCCGTTTGATACTCCGATTATATCTATTATTCCGATTCGTTTATGATTCATTCTTTCATTATTGGATCTATGATTTATCTTCCGCACTCTTGTTATGATTGTTCATGATTATGTTATTGTTTATGTGGGAGGTTGATCACTCGATACCTGATCTTCGGGCCGTGGATCACACTCTCGGGCATGCCAGATAGGGTACCGGCCGGGGAGGGCGTGACAGATTGGTATCGTGAGCCCAAGGTTCGAGGAGATCCTAACCACAAAAGACAACAACTGAACATTCCCGAGTCATTGATCTGAAATGACTCTTCTACTCTTAGAAGTGAATAATAGAACACCGAATTAGAAACTTGACCTTTGAGGCATAACGTAACATTTCGAATAACATACCATAATTATACTTGAACAAATGACACTAATGCAAGGAAAAGAAAAGTGCATAACATACAATAATTAAAGAGAAACAAAATGAACTTCATTAATTTCAAAAGTTTTTACAATGATTACATCTGAAATGCATAAACGGAAAATCCTAAAGCACAGTCTATCTAGGTGATCTACTCCGATCTCTCGTATGCTCCCGAACTCCTCTCGCTAGCCGAGTCACCCGATGCTCTATCCTATCCCGTCGTGACTCCATCCTCTCGTACATCTGTCTCCCCGTCCGACCTCCATCCTCTCTAGCATGGAAGTCATCGATCTCATCTCGTGCACCAAGATCTGAAGTCTCCGGAACCGCATGTGAAGGGCCGCCCGCCTCGAAGTGTGATGAAGGAAACTCGTGATGCACAGTGCTCAGCCTCGCGCATATCTCAGATCATCTCCGGCCTGATCATCACTATCGGACCGATATCCTCTCCTCCATCCTCTCGATCCCCGATCCTCATCCTCCGATTCATCATCATCCTCACCCTCCGGACCAGGAGACCTCTCTAACCGATGTAGTCTCATCCGTCGAATGGTCCGAGTCCCAATGGGGTATCCCCGTGATCTAGTGTCCATCGGTGTATCCTCGAAACTCACCCCGAAATGCCCGAAGATCAAAGTCGAAGCCTCCCATAGCAAAGGTTCCGCATGCTAGGCCGCAGAACTAAGTCCAAAGATGACCCGCTGAATGATGTAGGAGAGATCGATCTCGAAGCCCATGTAGATGCGGTAGATGACCAAGGCCTCCATCACCGTGACCCGATGGTGATGTCCGGCTTCGGCATGATGTTTCGGCCGACTATGCGACCGATAATACGTGCAGAGCCCGTCATCCGTCCGCTAGTCCACGGTGTGTAGCATCGACGGCTATCCCATAGCGTAGAGCATATCTCGCGAAGCTCGTACGGCATCGATGGCTGTCCAGATCCGCTCTCCGCAGTATCCACACACACCGCTCGTGGGATAGTAAGGGACCCGCAAGATCTCAGCCAAGTGTCCGGGTAGAGAAGCGAATCCGAGTCCGGAGGACCCCGCTCCCGAGGACAAGTCCGAGTGGATGTCCCCTGGCCTCGAGCCTCCTCTCGTGTAAGTAAGGTTGCTGAAGAACAACCTCACTAGCTCCGGGTATACCGGCAAATCCTCGGTGAAGAGATGAGTCCACCGTAAAGTGTCGAACCTCTCGCCGGATCCTAAAGGCTCCGAGCTGGCGTAAATGAAGTAGACGCCCCATCTCGATGTTACAATAGCTGAAGTAGGCCTCGTACGCAAACTCGGCCCGAGGTGTGTCAAACATGTCCGGCCTCCCAACCTCCTCTCTAGGCTCGAAAGGAACCCGACCTCCGCCCCTAAGAGCACCTACGATGCGACCTCGACCTCTACCTCCTCCCTCGTCCTCCCCTCTCGCATGGTGTATCCGTGGAAGAGACAAGAGACATTTCCAATTAGTGCTATTTTAAGATTTGAGCCAAAAGGGTATTTTCGTAATTTTTCGGAAAATTTCAAATTTGGGGGAAATTTGATTTGAACATACTAGCATGTGCGCAATACTTGGAATTTCATGTCTATGAAGTTGTTTTGATGAAAATCGATCGAAAACTTGGATTAAAGCGAAAAATTCAGCAAGAAGGAAATTTGGGGATTTTGCAATTTAGGTCAAAATTGGATTTTTGAAAAGTTGAAATTGGTTAAATCAAATTGTATGGACCTATCTACAATGTCATCTTGAGCATGTAGCATTTGATCTCGTGCGAAAATTTCAAGCGGTTTGAGAGAAAACGAAATTTTTCTAAAGATATCGATTTCGGTATAAAACTTTACGAGATGAGCACCAAATGTGTTAAAACTTGTTGTCTATGCATGGCATTGTGTTTAAAACCTAGGGAATATGTTTCTAAGCATTCCTAAGCATGATTTCTAGCATTGGATACAAGTAAAGCATGGTTTTATTGAAATGCAAGCATGAGAAGATGATAATGGAAGGAAGAATGAGAGATTTACCTTGTTTGTGAAGATGGTGTGTTGTGGTGTTGTTGTTGAAGCACTAAATCACCTCAAGAACACTTGTGGGAACTCTTGGAGATTTTCCCTAGAGCTCTCTCACCTTTGGAAGAAGTTAGAATGAGGTTGGAATGTGGAAATGAGGCTTATAATGCGAATTTTCGCATTCTCGTCTTCATTGGTCGACTGATTGGTCGATCGGGTCACTCGACCAACCACTCGACCAATGGTCACAAGTGACCTCATTTGCTGTTGAATTTTTGGAAAATGTGATTTTTGCCTTATGGAATATTGTTTGATGACTATATGGATATATTTGAGCATGATTTAAGTTTTCAAATCATTTGGACTTGTGGTTTATGTTGAATCTTCGAAATTCGGTATTTTGATGTTCTCGGTTTTTGCGTAATGGTTACTCCGAGAAGTGGGCGTGGTGAATCCAAAGTGGTCATGGAGGTGGTGAAGTACCTCAGGGAGGTGGTGAAGTACCTCATGGAGGTGGTGAGATACCAAATGCCGATCAGGGTACTCATGAGATCCCCCGGTGCCCCGAATGTTGGAAGTTTCGGAGATATTGCCAATATTATGGGCAATATGATGCAGCAGCAAGCAGCTCGGTTCAACCAGATGTTGGTGGGTTTCATGACTCGCATAATGAGACCCGGGCTGGTGCTAATGTGAATCCTCATGCCGCAGTCCCGAATGCGGGAGGTTTAGCTGAACTCCTCATACTCGCCCGATGGAGAGTTTTCTCAAGATGCAAGTACCCACTTTTACCGGAGTTACCAAGGACCCCTTGTTTCCTAACAAGTGGCTTCGTGAGTTGGAGAAGGCTTTCCGACATCTCGCAATGCTCGGAAGCTCGTAAGATTTTGTTTGCTGAGCGAAGTTGCAACAAGAAGCCGATGCATGGTGGATTTCCACTCGTCCTCGTTTTGGAAGGTTTGCATGCAGGAGTTGTAACTTGGGAGTTATTCAAAGAGGCTTTTTGTATGAACTACTTTCCCGAGGCGGTGAAGGATGCGAAGGAAGCCGAGTTTATGATTCCGACTCAAGGAACTTTGTCCGTGTTGGAGTACCAACAGAAGTTCGAGGAGCTTCATTTCTTTGCTCCGCATTCTTTGAAGGAAGACCTCGCCAAAGCAAAGAAGTTCTTCAAAGGACTGCGCCCGCCATTAAAGCTTACCTCACAAATCAGCCTATAGTGAGCTATGCTCAAGTGGTGCAGAACTCGAAGAAGTTGGAAGAAACAGAGAAGGAAAGTGCTCGTGTGCAAAAGCCTTGGCAATCAAGGAATTCTGGTTTGGTGGATCGCAATGACCGTCGTTATGTGAGACCTACACCCTACCCCACTCCTACCTTTCGTGCTAAGAGTGTAGGTCGAACACGGGTTTTCAGCAGCCCGGCCGCTTAAACAAAGATGGCGGAAACCGACCACCAGCAAATGCAAGTGCAAGTGCAAGTGCAAGTGCAAGGCCTTTTGTTCGTAAGCCCTCTCGTTGCAGCCACCCCCGTTGGATCCAAAGAATCCCGTTTGCTTCTACCGCAAGCAAGCTGGTCATTTTGCTCGTGCCTCGTCCGAGCGGCCTCGCCCACAGCAGCCTCGCCCCAGTGGTGAAGAGTGCTCCCCGCTCCTCCCTCTCGGTAGAGTTTTCAGTATTTCCAAAGATCGAGCAGGATCCAAGCCATGATGTGATTACAGGTACATTGTTAGTCGCTTCTATTTCGCATTTGTCTTATTTGATACGGGTGCATCTCATTCGTTCATGTCATCTCGCATTCATCAAGAAGACTAACCTAATCCCCGAGAAGTTGTCTAGTTGTTTATTGATTAGTACACCCACTGGTCCTCATAGAAACTAGATAAGGGGTTATCTAAATGTCCCGTGTTGGTTGGTGAGAAGAACTTGGAAGCCAATTTTGTGATTCTTGACATGAAGGACTTCGATGTTATTTTGGGAATCGATTGGTTGACAGCCCACAAAGCCGTGTTCCTTTGTTCCTCAAAGAAGATTCAGTTCCATATTTGTGGAAGTCCGGTCTTTGAATTTCAGGGTGAAAAGAGAAGGGTTTGTAAGAAGGTGCTGTCTCTGCACCGATGCAAGTCTATGCCCTAGTGGATGATGCTTCATCCGAAGGCAAGGGTATAGTGGAGAAAAGAGTCGATGAAGTCCGAGTTGTCTGCGACTTTGTTGATGTCTTCCCCGATGATCTATCGTGAGTGCCTCCGGACGAGAGATGTCGAATTCTCTATTGATCTCGTCCCCCGGTGCCGCACCGGTATCTAAAGCTCCGTATAGGATGGCTCCTACCGAGTTGAAAGAGTTGCAAAATCAGTTGAATGAGCTCATTGATAGAGGTTTCGTACAGCCTAGTGTGTCACCTTGGGGAGCTCCGGTCTTGTTCGTCAAGAAGAAAGACGGTAGTATGCGCTTGTGCATCGACTACCGTGAGTTGAATAAGTTGACTATCAAGAATAGATATCCGCTGCCCGTAATCGATGATCTCTTCGATCGCTTGAAGGGTGCAGTTGTGTTCTCAAAGATTGACTTAAGGTCCGGATATCACCAATTGAAAGTGAAGTCTAGTGATATCTTCAAGACAGCTTTCCGAACGCGGTATGGTCACTATGAGTTTAGAGTCATGCCCTTCGGATTGACCAATGCTCCTGCGGTGTTCATGGACCTCATGAACCGAGTATTTCATGATGTGCTTGATAAGTTTGTGATTGTTTTCATTGATGACATCTTGATCTATTCGAAGAGCGAAGAAGAGCATGCGAGTCATCTAAGTTTCACTTTGCAAAGGTTGCGGGAAAAGAAGTTGTTTGCTAAGTTTAGCAAGTGTGATTTCTGGCTTAAGAGAGTGGTTTTCCTTGGTCATGTAGTTTCAGCCAAAGGTATTCGTGTCGATCCTGAAAAAGTCCAAGCTGTGGCTGATTGGGAGAGACCGAAGTCAGTAACGGAAATAAGAAGTTTTCTTGGATTGGCGGGTTACTACCGAAGGTTTATTGAGAACTTTTCTCGTTTTAGCTGCTCCTATGACTAACTTGACCAGGAAAGAAGAGAAGTTTGTTTGGTCTGACGCCTGTGAGAAGAATTTCCAAGAGTTGAAAGATAGATTGACAAGTGCCCCGGTTTTGACTATACCTAATAGTTCCGGTGGTATGACAGTTTATACCGATGCGTCAAAGATTGGTTTGGGTTGTGTACTGATGCAACATGGCAAGGTCGTAGCCTATGCTTCTTGGCAATTGAAGGATTATGAGCGGAATTACCCCACTCACGATCTAGAACTTGCCGCCGTTGTCTTTGCTTTGAAGATTTGGAGACATTATCTTTACGGTGAGAAGATTGCCATTTTCACGGATCATAAGAGTTTGAAATACTTCTTTACCCAAAAGGAGTTGAACATGAGACAAAGGAGATGGTTGGAACTAGTCTCCGATTATGATTGTGATATTCAAAGATCATCCTGGGAAAGCAAATGTTGTTGCCGATGCTCTTAGTAGGAAGAACCGTAAGAAGACTTTGGATTTGAATGCTTTGAGTTTACCATTGTGGTCTTCTATTGAGAGTTTTGGTTTGGAAATCGTCCCCGAGAATTCTGATTTTATTCTTTCCGCCATGACGGCAAGATCTGGTCTTAGAGATAAGATTGTTGCTCAGCAGAGTTCCGATCAAGAGTTTTTGACCAAAGTTGAGAAGATTTCTTCGAATCCCGAGTCGGACCCCGACTTTGGTATATCCATGGATGGTGCTTTGTTGTTTAGAGGAAGACCGTGTGTGCCTGCAAACGATGAAGTTAAGAAAGAAATATTGAAGGAAGCACACCAATCGGCTTTCATCAGACACCCGGAAGCACCAAGATGTACAAGGACTTGAAGGAACATTTTTGGTGGATTGGTCTAAAGGCGGATGTTGATGATTTTGTTGTCAAGTGTGAGACTTGCCAACGTGTGAAAGCCGTTCGACAACCTCCATCTGGATTACTTCAACCCCTTCCTATTCCTAGTTGGAAGTGGGAAGATATCTCCATGGACTTTGTGACTAGCTTGCCTCGGACAAGTAAAGGCAATGACACCGTGTGGGTGATTGTTGATAGGTTGACCAAATCAGCCCATTTCATTCCTATGAAGATCACTCATACTCCCGGATAAGCTAGCCAGGCTTTATGTGGATAATGTGGTTCGTCCGCATGGTGTGCCATTGAGTATTGTTTCGGATCGTGATCCTAGGTTCACCTCAAGGTTTTGGAATAGTTTGCGTAAGGCCTTGGGAACCCAATTGAACTTGAGTACAGCTCATCATCCACAAGTCGATGGACAATCCGAGCGGACAATTCAGACATTGGAAGACATGCTCAGATCTTGTGTGGTGGATATGGGTGGTAATTGGGATGAACACCTAGCTTTGGTTGAGTTTGCCTATAACAACAGTTATCAAGCAACAATAGGCATGGCTCCATTCAAGGCTTTGTATGGTAGTACTTGTAGGACACCTTTGTACTCGACTGAGACAGGTGAAAGAAAAGTCTTAGGTCCCGAGATGATTGAAGCTACAAGTGCTATGGTAGATATGATAAGAGAAAGGATTAAGTCTCGCCTTACGAGACAGTAAATCTTATGCCGATAAGAGAAGGACCGATTTGGAATTTCAAGTTGGAGAGAAAGTCTTTCTGAAGGACTCACCAATGAAGGGTGTGATGAGATTCAATGTTAAGGGAAAGCTTAGCCCTCGTTACATTGAACCTTTCGAGATTTTGGAAAAGGTTGGACCTGTTGCGTATCGATTAGCATTACCTCCGTCTCTTGCTGGTGTGCACAATGTGTTTCATATTTCGATGCTCCGGAAATACATAGAGAAACCGGAACACATTTTGCAGCAAGCACCTGAAGGACTTAGTGCTGATTTGACCTATGATGAAGAACCGGCCGAAATCCTGGATAGGAAGGACAAGCAGCTGCGGAATCGCGCCATTCCTTTGGTGAAGATTCGGTGGAAGAACCATACCCCTAAAGAAGCTTCTTGGGAGAAGGAAGAAGACATGAAGGAGACGTTTCCTTACCTCTTTGGAAGCACAGGTACGCTTTCAATTTCGGGGACGAAATTTCTTTAAGGGGGGGAGAATGTGAAACCCAGCCCTAACCTTGACCCGGAAACCTTGTTGTTTGTAGGTCCGATGACCCGAAGTAAAGTAAGAAGTCAGCTTTGGGCCATCCCAAAGAGAGGACTTGGTGTCCGGCTTTGAATCCATGAAAGTTGATGATGAGGTTCTATTTATGGAAACCGAATCCCGATGAAGATCTAATTAGTTGATGGACTTGGAGTGCTCTCTATCTTGGTTTGAAGGCATTTCTACCTATTAGGTAAGTCACTTGACTTGTGTGCAAAACCCCTTTAGGTTTGGATTTGATCTGGACCTTCAATTCCCTCGTTTTGGCCTTGTTTGCCAAGCATTGGTCGACCGATTGGTCGATCCGGGCCGCCGACCAATCCACTCGACCAATGAGTGTCGTCTTTGGCAATTAGGTTGATTCTTGCTCTATTTAAGTCCAACCTCGAGTCCACTTCGTATTTGCTGCCTCCAAACCCTCTCGAACGAACCAAAGCCCTCTCGCAAGTCATCTCTCTTGCATCCTTGGTGTTTTCTTGACGGATCTTCGTCGGAACTCTTCTTTTTGCATCAAAAGGTATGTCTACTCTCTCTTCTTCTCCTCCATCTTTGTTTTTCTTTCCTTTTTGAGTTGAGACAGAGAAGAGATGCTGCATCCTCTCGTTGCAAACATCTCTCGAACATGTTCTCATGATCATCCTAAGGATTTAAGGCTAGAACAATGATCTTAACCATGATCATTGCAAGCTTTTGAAGGATTCATGATCAAACCATGATTTAATCTCTGTTAATCTTCTAATCTGAATTCCGATCTCTTTGGATCTTCTTTCATTGATCATGTTAGTGGTTAATGGTTGTGTTTTCTTTCCATGATCCATAATCCATAGAATTCTAGTTGTTCTCTTCTACCTTACTATGTGTTCTTCATGATGCATGATAGTTACATATATGGTAGGTTTTATTTCCTTATTTAGATTTATGCTTCTAAGCCTTATTCCATGAAGACCTATGCATGTTTTCATGTTTTCATTACCGAAAGCAATGATCCATCCTCCTATAGTTCTTGTCCTTGTTTTCTATTTCAAATTCATCAAGATCCATGTTTGAGTTAATTATGGTAACTTTTTGTTTCCTAATTTGGATCTTGATACCTTGATTTGATTAGTGTTTTGAGGTCCCCTATATGCTAGAATACTACTGATGTAGTCTACCCCTTGATTAGTACCCTTTTGAACCACCAAATTCGGATTTCATATCTTAAAACTCTGATTTTATAGGTTATCGTCCGCATTGGTCGACCGATTGGTCGACTGGACCACTCGACCAATCCACTCGACCAATGAGTACAAAGCAACTCCAGAATTGGTCTGTTTCGGATGTTTTGATATATTTATGTTAGGGATCTTTCCTAATATGTTGTATATACTTGTTTAGGACCTTCTTCTCAAGTTTGCCAAGATCTTACTTGATTTCTTAGGATCCTTTTGCGAGTTATAAAAGGTAAGGATGGTTATTTCCTTAATTACATAGATAGCATGAATCTAGTTTCTATATTTGAATATCATGAATATGTTTCCTAAATTAGATTCTTACAATGATATACTACTGTTGCATAACTTTGATTACAGTAGCATTACTTATTCATATTGAATTGATTCATGTATGATTTACTTACCAATGTTATACAAGTGATTGTAATATTGATTTCTTTCCATATATGTAGTTACCATATATGTGATGATATGAATTGATGCATGTGTATGCTTACGTATGGTTTGGAAAGGAGAGGTGTCCTTTCGACACTTCTGTCCTTGGACTACTACGGGAATATTATGGGATGTTTCCGGAGATGCCCTCTCGGACACCTTCCTAAACCGTTGGATGACATATCTAGGATTGTCTAGTAGTGTTTGGCTAGGATGTCCTGTTATGTCGACCCTAATCGGAGGGGTATTGAGACCGAACGACCCGTGGTAGCAATGGGGATTCATGGGCGCTCAAGACCGGTAACCAACCCGTGAGAGGACAGAAATCACATTGTGGGGGCCATTTATTGGTAGGGTTGCATATGGTTAGACTTGGGCTCACGGGCGCTTAAGACCGGTAACCAACCCGTGAGAGGACGTGAGAGCTTCCCGTTTACCATATGTGGATGATCAATAGGGTTGATGAGTCCGTAGTCCGAGTTGGTCGGTGCCATAGGATACGCCGACTCTAGTGTGAAGGATACCGGAAAGGATCGTCGTGGACGAGGAATGGAAGTATCCGGATCCGACTTGATGTAACCAAGTAGAAGACTTGCATTTGGCTAGGTTTTACCCCGACATGCGCCAAGCATTTATACCAAATGGTTGTGAGAGAGTGTGTTGACTTAACCCCCTGCCAAGGTTTGTCCCGAGGGATGAAGGACCCATTACCAATCGGCTGCTCAAGACCGGTGAAATGATCCGTGAGAGAATCCAAGATATCTTAAATGATTGAGGATGTGAGTGGACTTTCCTAAAGAAGTACGGTGCTATGACTTAAAGCATGTCCGCCAATAGAGACCAAGCATCCATAGAGTTAGATTCATTCATTCATTGTTTGTCTCATATCATATTGCATTTATGTTTGTTCCGGAATCCCGCCATTTATGTTATTATGGATTTTAATCGCCTTACCGGGTTTCTTTGAAACTCATTCCTTTATTGTACAATGTTGTTAGACTATCCCGCAGTACGGAGTATTATGACGGTCCCTATGAAGAAGCGCAAGGCGAAGAGACATATCTCCAGGAAGGTGATTGCGGTTACCACAATTACTCGAAGATCCCGCGAGTGGTTATGCTCCGTACGATGCTTAGTCCGACCATTGAGTGGAAGCGTCCTTGTGCTATTTATGAGATCTATACATACAAGGATGTCGTCTATAAAGTGGAGAATAATTTAGTTACCCAATGTACTTGCTACTGGGATTAGATTTTGTCTAGTTTATTCCTTGGAGCTACTTTTCCGCTGGATGTAAAGTGGGATTTTTGCTTCACTTTACTTATCTGTTTGATACTCTGATTATATCTATTATTCTGATTCGTTTATGATTCATTCTTTCATTATTGGATCTATGATTTATCTTCCGCACTCTTGTTATGATTGTTCATGATTATGTTATTGTTTATGTGGGAGGTTGATCACTCGATACCTGATCTTCGGGCTGTGGATCACACTCTCGGGTATGCCAGATAGGGTACCGGCTGGGAGGGCGTGACACTTAGCATAGATACATGGAATACATCATGCACACCAGCAAGAGACGGAGGCAGAGCCAACCGATAAGCTACTGGTCCAACCTTTTCAATAATGTCAAAGGGACCAATATACCTAGGGCTGAGCTTTCCTTTGATATTGAAACACATGACTCCCTTCATCGGCAAAACCTTCAAGAACGCACGCTCACCAACTTGTAATCCCAACTCTGTCCTTCTTTAATCTGCATAAGTCTTCTGTCGAGATTGGGCAATTTGATCCTTTCTCTAATCATATCCACCATAGTACCTATGGTTTTGATTAGATCAGGGCCAAGAACACACCTTTCCCCAACTTCATCCCAATACAGAGGAGTTCAACAAGTCTTTCCATACAAAGCTTTAAACGAGGCAATTCCAATTGAAGACTGGTAGCTATTATTGTAAGCAAACTCCACCAAGGCTAGGTGGTCATCCCAATTACCACTCATATCTGTGACGCACGCTCTAAGCATATTCCAAAATTTGTATGGTCTTTTACGATTGTCCATCGATCTGCGGATGATGAGCAGTACTCAAATTCAACTGTATTCTTAAGGCTTTCTGCAGACTATTCCAAAAACGCGAGGTGAACCTCGGATCCCTATCCGACACAATTACAACAGGCACACCATGCAATTCTCATCACATTGTCAACACATAGCCTAGCCAACTTGTCCATGGTAGGTGATCTTCATCGGAAAAAAAAAAAGAGCCGATTTGGTCAATCGTTCCACTACCACCCACACTGAGTCATTCCCTTTGCTGGTTCAGGGTAGACCTATGACAAAGTCCATAGCAATGTCTTCCCACTTCCAACTAGGTACTGGAAGAGGTTGCAGAAGGCCAGACGAAGGCTGTCGAACAACTTTCACACGTTGACAAGTTCCACACTTAGCGATGAAATCTTCAACATCATTCTTCATGCCAGACCACCAAAAATACCCTTTCATATCATGGTACATCTTTACACTTCCGGGATGAATAGTAAAGATGGACTGATGAGCATCAGTCAAGATTTCGCTTCTGAGGTCTTCCACAACAGGAACACAAACTCTTCCTCAAAAAACAAGAGCACCATCAAAGGCTATGGAGAAATCTTCCATGTCCTTAGTCTTTGAAGTGATCAAGTCAATCTCCTTCTTCAATTCAGGATCGGTCGACTGTAGAGCAACAATTCGGTCCCTCAAACTCGGTCGAACTGACATAGCTGCCAAAATAGCATCAGAACTCTCTGACAAAATCTCAAGTCCAAACCTTACAACAGAGAACAATAAGGGCTTACTAAGACACGTCAGAACCACACTTCCTCGATTACTCTTTCTACTTAAGGCATCAGCAACCACATTAGCTTTTCCTGGATGATACTGAATATCACAATCATAGTCCTTCACCAGTTCTATCCATCTTCTCTGTCTCATATTCAACTCTTTTTGAGTAAAGAAAAACTTGAGACTCTTGTGGTCAGTGAAAATTGATATCTTTTCACCATACAGATAGTGAAGCCAGATCTTCAGAGCAAAGACCACAACTGCCAATTCCAAATCGTGAGTAGGATAGTTATGCTCGTAGTTTTTCAACTGCCTAGAAGCATAAGCTACAACCTTCCCATGCTGCATCAAAACGCAACCAAAACCAACTTTAGAGGCATCGATATAGACTGTAAAACCTCCAGAGTCATGTGGTATCGTCAACACAGGAGCGATAGTCAACCTTTTCTTGAGTTCTTCAAAACTTTCTTCACAGAATTCATTGCACTCAAACTTGATTCCCATCCTGGTAAGCTTCGTCATACGGCTGAGTCTAGATAAATTCTCAACAAAGCGCCTATAATAGCTAGCCATACCAAGGAAACTTCGAATCTCGGCGACTGACTTGGGCCTGACCCAATTTGCCACAACCTTCACCTTCGGAGGATCAACTTTAATACCATCAACAGAAACAATGTGACCCAAGAACATAACTTTAGGTAACCAAAAGTCACATTTACTGAACTTGGCAAACAACTTCTTCTCTCTCAAACGCTGCAGAGCAAAACTCAAATGCACAACATGTTCTTCTTCGCTCTTTGAATAAATCAGAATGTCATCAATAAATACAATGATAAACTTATCTAAGACATCCTGAAATACTTGGTTCATCAGATCCATGAATGCTGCCGGTGCATTATTAAGACCAAAAGGCATAACTCGGAATTCATAATGCCCATATCTAGTCCTAAATGCAGTCCTGCAGACATCACTGGACTTCACTCTTAACTGATGATACCTAGATCTCAGATCGATCTTTGAGAACACAGAGGCACCTTTCAACTGATCAAACAAGTCGTCGATCCTAGGAAGAGGATATTTATTTTTTAATCGTCAATTTGTTCAATTCCCGATAGTCTATGCACATTCACATACTACCGTCCTTCTTCTTCACAAACAACACCGGGGCTCCCCAAGGTGAAACACTGGGTTGGATAAACCCTTTGCTTGACAAATCATTTAACTGAGTCTGAAGTTCCTTCAACTCAGTTGGAGCCATCCGATATGGAGCTTTCGGCACAGGAACTGCTCCAGGAATTAGATCAATTGAAAACTCTAACTCCCTCTCTGGAGGCAAACCAGACAAATCATCAGGGAAAACATCAGGAAAGTCCCTGACAACTTTAATATCAGACAACTGTTTCACACCTTCCAAGACATCCACAGAAGAGGAAAGAAGTCCAACATCCTTAGTCCACTGCCTGACTTTCATAGTCACAGCCACTATCTTCTTGCTCAACTTCTCTTGACTACCTTGATACTCGAACGGACTATCATCCTTAAGATGAAACAGTACCTTCCTTTCCGAGCAAAGGATAAATGCGCCATACTTAGATAACCAATCCATTCCAAGTATCACATCACAATTAGACATATCCAACTTGATCAAACGAGCTTCAAGGGTTCTACCAGCAATAACGACGGAACAAGATTCAACCACTTCATCTAATCTAACAATAGATCTGGTAGGAGTACTAATAACTAGTCCTGTTTCCAACTTTGCAAGTGTAACAGGAATACGACTCACAAAAGAAGATGCTACGAATGAATGCGATGCACCAGTATCAAATAATACGAAAGCAGAGGTAGATGATACTTGAAATAATACTCGTCACAACATCGTGATCTGTCTCAGATTCTGAACCAACAACACTGAACACTTTTCCAGTGGGAACATTCGAAGCAGGCTTCAAAGATGACACCTGAGAACTCGGCTTCTGAGTGTAGTTACGATAATAATGACCTGGCTTCCCACAGTTAAAGCAGATCAAATCCTTACCACTCATAGGAGCTGCTGAAGAAGGATATGTAGGTTTCGGTTACTAACCACCGGGTGAGGGTTAGCATATATCGGTCCAATAACCATGACTACCCGCAACAGGGACCGCACCAGTGCACCACTAGAACCATAGCTCGAAGCAGAGCTAAAACTGGAACTAGCTCCTCTAGGCTGAAACGAAGGGGCAGTATAAGGAGCAGGCTTAGAGAATCTCCGGGTACAGTCACCCAAATGATTCTTGTTCGCAACAGAACGCTGGAGCAAATAATTCTCTCTCTCTATTATCTTCTACCTTCTTTGCATTCTGTACCATCTCAGCATAATCCACAATCTGAAGAATTGCCAGGTAAGTCTTCAGTGACGGCCTCAAACCTTTGAAGAACTTCTTTGCCTTCTCACGATCACCTTTGAAAGCAGCAGGGGAAAAGTAAAACAATTCTTCAAACTTCTTCCAGTACTCCGAAACAAGACTAGGTCCTTGCGTGAGTGCCATAAACTCAGCTTCTTTAGCATCTCTCACAGACTCGGGGAAATAATTCTTACAAAAAGCTTCCTAAAATATTTCCCAAGAGATACCACCAGCAAGAACATCAACTTCAGGGACAGCCCTACCTCTATTCCAACTAGAGGAGGCACCAAGGTTCCTTCTTTCAACCATTCTACTAATCCAAAACAAAAGCTCAAAAATCCACGAAAATTTTCATCCAATTTCAAATTCACACTTCCAACATGTCTTACACACTTAATTCAACTACACAGGCCATTGAAATCCAAACAAAGCTTAAAAATCAAATATTCTCAAAAAATTGCCAAAACAACAAAATTTGCCTTGCTTGAAAAACAGCTTAAAGGGCCCACTTTCTCTATTCCAAACTCATTTCTATCTTTACCAACTTCGAGTTTGGCTCTAGGGAAAAGGGTTCTAGGGATCCTAGGGTTTCAAGACTCTCAAGAGGCTTCAACAACATCACACAACTTCCTTTGATCTTCAAACACAAGGTAGAAAGCCTTCATTCTCACTTCTCTTTCCTTTCAATTTCCATTTACCTACTACATGATTTTCTTCAAAAGTGAGAAATGCTTGCTGTTCTTGGTTAGAAATATGACTAGGGATGTTTAGAAACATGCTCCAATCAACAAGATTTCCCACACTTTGCACCAATTTCACTATTCACCTTAATAAAAATCCAACTTTGCAAACACTTGTCCCATTTTCAAACCAAATGAAATTTTGACACCAAACCACTTCCTACATGACTGATTCACTAAGAGGAACGTGCCTCCACACTTCGTTCAGCCAAATTCCAACTTTTGAAAAATCACAAACCCTAGCCCAAAAGGGGTTTCTTCTTCCAAAGTTGCTGAATTTTCACGTCCACACTGCGATTTTTGATGGATTTTCTTCAAACAAACCATCCCAACATGTTTATCCAAGTCTTATGCACATGCCAGTATGTTCGAATCGCAATTTCGCCAAAATCAAAATTTTTCCAAAAATTACCAAAATGCCCTTCTTCACCAAATATTGCACTCGTTAACTTCCTTTACTCATGCAATGCAAAACTCAACTTATCTCTTTAGATTTCCAACAAACCACCACGAGGAAATGCCTAGGGGCTAGGAGAGGTAGGCTAAGTGCTAATGTTGTGTCACAAGCAGAGATTATACAAGGGTAAGGAGACAACTGTCCAAACTCCATATGAGATTCAGGATCAAGATGAAGATGATGATGAAGAGGATCAAGAGGTTCGAAAGATGAGGAGGAAACTATTCTAGCTTGACGGTTTGAGGTTGGAGGTCCTTCGCATTCAACTTCCGAGGCACCGGGTGTGGTTTCTCGGTTGTTAGCGAAAACTTCCACACAAGAGAGGATAGAGACACTCATATAAACTAAAGGAGATCGATTGATACAACTGGAGGAGGAGTCTCGAACTATGAAAGATCAGCTCGATTCTCAAAACGATTACCTAGACGACCAATTCTAGGAATTCCTTTTATGTCATCACGGATGTATTCACTTTCTAGACTTGTAAACCTAAGTGATTAGTGAAGTTAAATTTGTATCACTTGTGTTATTGTATATTATGCTTTTCTTTTGTTGCATTAATAATTGTTCAATGTTTAGTTATGACTCATAACTCATAACGACCACTCACAACCATTACTCCCAACGACAACATAAAACAACTCTCGGCTCGGACTCGTGCGACAACACATGACGACAACACGACTCAAACTCATATGACGACTTACTCCCGACAACATCTCACAACAAAAACTTACTTACAATGACAACTCATGACTCGACACACCTACACAATAACTAAATCGACAATTCAACTTTAACCCATGACTACAACCCAAGTACAAGTCATAAATTTTAGTTTTGTGCATTATTCAAACTTGGTGTATTATGCTTTATTTATTCAAGTTTCAAGTCCAAGGTTCTCTATTATTCACCTCTAAGACAAATTGAGTCACTTCTAGATCTATGACTCGGATTGCTCCTCTAATACTTGTATTAACTATTTTGACTTCGTAAAACCAAGGCTACTGATGCCACTCTATCACACCCCACCCGTTGGTCTTGGTTACCCACCCGGCGACCCGTGGGTGTGATTCGCCATAGGATCCACGGTTTTAGTCTATCAATAATAATAAATACAAATACATGTAATCAAGAGCAAGATTAGAGCAATAATTAATAAAAGGTTACTTAGGTCAAATACTCCAATAACTATCCAAGAAATAGCCAAAGGAGAGAATCAATAATCAAATGTAATATCGAGTTCAGCGGTTAAGCAAACTAAATAACTAAGTAATCTTCTCTTTGGTTTTCTTTTCTAATCTAAAAGCTGTTTTAATTGCAGTGTGTCCTCCTTTTCTCCCCGTCTCCTGGGTCCTCTCTGCCTCTGGGTGTTGGTGCCCGCATCTTGGGAGGCTCCATGTCTTCTGCAAGTCCATGTACCACTGTTCTGCTCCACATCGCTTCATACGGAAGGCTTTTTCATATGAATCATCTCCAACTTCTCACATTGTGCAGCCATCTGTATAGCTCATATATACGTGCTGGAGGAATGAGTTCCGATGGACTCGAGGTGGGCGTACATTCTCATATATATGTCAATACAATCCACGAATGCATATTGAAATGATATGGATGGTATGTGAGAATATGAATGCTACTAAGATCTAACTATGCAGTCTCTGATAGCTGGCATGCTTTAAGGTATACCCAGCCCTCTCTCGGGTAAGTCTCATCCTCTCGATCCGGCAGGGGGGGTTGCCTCTCAGGGATCCTGGGGCAAGGGGTAAGTCCACACCTGGCTCTCAAACCATGGTTGGGGGTTAAGTCAACACTCTCTCACCACGACCATTGGCAGTGGTTGGCGCGTGTGGGGTTTCTAATCCGTGCAGTCGTAATGGTAACATACTGTGTGGAGTTTCCCTCGTTCGTTCCTTCGCCTGGGTGGCCTGCGTCCTGCTGTCTTCCTCCCTCCCTGGTTGGGGGCTGCGTGTTTGCTTGTTTTGTTTTTCCTTTCCCGTTGCAGTTCCCCTTAGCTGATCTTCCTCTTCTTCGGCTCCCCTTTCTATCTGGTACTCTTTACACCCTCCGGGATGAATGTAAAGTGGGCCGATGAGCTCGCCAGTTTCGGTCTGGTCTGTCCCCACGGACCACTCTTCCTCAACCAAGAGCCCTCAAGGCTTGGAGAATCTTCCTGTCCTTAGTCTTTGAAGTGATCAAGTCAATCTCCTTCTTCAATCAGTCGGACCCTAGAGTAGGCACACCGGGTCCTCAAACCTCAGCCGCGTGCCTAAATAGCACCACTCTCCGCAAATCTCAGTCCAAACCTTCTGAGAACATGGGCTTCCTAAGACACGTCGCCCCCCCCCTCCTCTTACTCTTTCTACTTAAGGCTCGCCACATTAGCTTTTCCCGGATGATACCGAATATCACAATCATAGTCCTTCACCAGCTCTATCCATCTTCTCTGTCTCCATCTTCAACTCTTTTTGAGTAAAGAAAAACTTGAGACTCTTGTGGTCGGAGGTGAAATTGATATCTTTTCACCATCTGGGATAGTGAAGGCGGATCTTCGGGAGCAAAGACCACAACCGCCAATTCCAAATCGTGAGTAGGATAGTTATGCTCGTAGTTTTTCAACCCCCCAGAAGCCTAAGCTACAACCTTCCCATGCTGCATCAAAACGCAACCAAAACCAACTTTAGAGGCATCGATATAGGCCGTAAAACCTCCGAGTCATGTGGTATCGTCAACACAGAGCGATAGTCAACCTTTTCTTGAGTTCTTCAAAACTTTCTTCACGAGACTTGCACTCAAACTTGATTCCCATCCCGGCAAGCTTGTCATCGGCTGAGTCTAGATAAATTCTCAACAAAGCGCCTATAATAGCTAGCCATACCAAGGAAACTTCGGATCTGGCCACTGGGTTGACCAATTTGCCACAACCTTCACCTTCGAGGATCAACTTTAATACCATCAACGAGAAACAATGTGACCCAAGAACATAACTTTAGGTAACCAAAAGTCACATTTACCAACTTGCAAACAACTTCTTCTCTCTCAAACGCTGCAAGGCAAAACTCAAATGCACAACATGTTCTTCTTCGCTCTTTGGATAAATCGGAATGTCATCAATAAATACAATGATAAACTTATCTAAGACATCCTGAATACTTGGTTCATCAGATCCATGAATGCTGCGGTGCATTATTAAGACCAAAAGGCATAACTCGAATTCATAATGCCCATATCTAGTCCTAAATGCGATCCTGGACATCCTGGACTTCACTCTAGCGATGATACCTAGATCTCGTGATCGATCTTTGAGAACACGAGAGGCACCTTTCAGCTGATCAAACAAGTCGTCGATCCTAGGAAGAGGATATTTATTTTTTAATCGTCAATTTGTTCAATTCCGATAGTCTATGCACATTCACATACTACGTCCTTCTTCTTCACAAACAACACCGGCTCCCCAAGGTGAAACACTGGGTTGGATAAACCCTTTGCTTGACAAATCATTTAACCGAGTCTGAAGTTCCTTCAACTCGGTTGGAGCCATCCCGATATGGAGCTTTCGGCCAGAACTCCGGGAATTAGATCAATTGAAAACTCTAACTCCCTCTCCGGAGGCAAACCAGGACAAATCATCGGGGAAAACATCGGAAAGTCCCGACAACTTTAATATCGGACAAGCTGTTTCACACCTTCCAAGACATCCGGAGGGGAAAGAAGTAAGAGGAAAGAAGTCCAACATCCTTAGTCCACCGCTGACTTTCATAGTCACACCACTATCTTCTTGCTCAACTTCTCTTGACTACCTTGATACTCGAACGGACTATCATCCTTAAGATGAAAGGGCAGGAAACGCGCCATACTTAGATAACCAATCCATTCCAAGTATCACATCACAATTAGACATATCCAACTTGATCAAACGAGCTTCAAGGGTTCTACCAAAGAATACCTGGAACAAGATTCAACCACTTCATCTAATCTAACAATAGATCTGGTAGAGTACTAATAACTAGTCCCTGTTTCCAACTTTGCAGTGTAACGGAATACGACTCACAAAGAAGATGCTCGAATGAATGCGATCACCGTATCAAATAATCGAAGCGGGTAGATGATCTTGAAATAATACACTCACAACATCGTGATCCGTCTCGGTTCCGACCAACAACACCGAACACTTTTCCGGGGAACATTCGGCGGGCTTCAAAGATGACACCGAGAACTCGCCTTAGTGTAGTTCGATAATATGACCGGCTTCCCACGATCAGCGATCAAATCCTTACCACTCATGGGCTGTCAAGAAGGATATGTAGGTTTCGGTTACTAACCACCGGCGGGGTTGCTATATCGGTCCGCCCATGACTACGCGCGCACGGCCCGGTAGAACCATAGCTCGGCGAGCTAAAGCTGGAACTAGCTCCTCTAGGCTGAAACGAGGGCGTATAGGAGCGGCTTAGAGATCTCCACCCACCCATGATTCTTGTTCCATGACGCTGGAGCAAATAATTCTCTCTCTCATTATCTTCTACCTTCTTTGCATTCTCAGCCATCTCAGCATAATCCACAATCCAAGAATTGCCGGGTAAGTCTTCGGTGGCGGCCTCAAACCTTTGAAGAACTTCTTTGCCTTCTCACGATCACCTTTGGAAAGCGGGGAAGTAAAACAATTCTTCAAACTTCTTCTGGTACTCCAGAACAGTACTAGGTCCTTGCGTGAGTACCATAAACTCAGCTTCTTTAGCATCTCTCACAGACTCGGGGAAATAATTCTTACAAAAAGCTTCCTAAAATATTTCCCAAGAGATACCACCAGCAAGAACATCAACTTCAGGGACAGCCCTACCTCTATTCCAACTAGAGGAGGCACCAAGGTT
This sequence comes from Hakea prostrata, assembly GCF_041222555.1. Taxonomy (NCBI): domain Eukaryota; kingdom Viridiplantae; phylum Streptophyta; class Magnoliopsida; order Proteales; family Proteaceae; genus Hakea; species Hakea prostrata. Next base: position 28,622,623 of record NC_142604.1, read on the forward strand.
CCTTCTTTCAACCATTCTACTAATCCAAAACAAAAGCTCAAAAATCCACGAAAATTTTCATCCAATTTCAAATTCACACTTCCAACATGTCTTACACACTTAATTCAACTACAGAGGCCATTGAAATCCAAACAAAGCTTAAAAAATAAAAAATTCTCAAAAAATTGCCAAAACAACAAAATTTGCCTTGCTTGAAAAACAGCTTAAAGGGCCCACTTTCTCTATTCCAAACTCATTTCTATCTTTACCAACTTCGAGTTTGGCTCTAGGGAAAAGGGTTCTAGGGATCCTAGGGTTTCCAAGACTCTCAAGAGGCTTCAACAACATCACACAACTTCCTTTGATCTTCAAACACAAGGTAGAAAGCCTTCATTCTCACTTCTCTTTCCTTTCAATTTCCATTTACCTACTACATGATTTTCTTCAAAAACGAGAAATGCTTGCGGTTCTTGGTTAGAAATATGACTAGGGATGTTTAGAAACATGCTCCAACAAATTTCCAAAAAAAAATCATGCTCCCATCAACAAGATTTCCCACACTTTGCACCAATTTCACTATTCACCTTAATAAAAATCCAACTTTGCAAACACTTGTCCCATTTTCAAACCAAATGAAATTTTGACACCAAACCACTTCCTACATGACTGATTCACTAAGAGGAACGTGCCTCCACACTTCGTTCAGCCAAATTCCAACTTTTGAAAAATCACAAACCCTAGCCCAAAAGAGGGTTTCTTCTTCTAAAGTTGCTGAATTTTCACGTCCACACTGCGATTTTGATGGATTTTCTTCAAACAAACCATCCCAGCATGTTTATCCAAGTCTTATGCACATGCCAGTATGTTCGAATCGCAATTTTGCCAAAATCAAAAATTTTCCAAAAATTACCAAAATGCCCTTCTTCACCAAATATTGCACTGCTTAACTTCCTTTACTCATGCAATGCAAAACTCAACTTATCTCTTTAGATTTCCAACAAACCACCACGAGGGAAATGCCTAGGGGCTAGGAGAGGTAGGCTAAGTGCTAATGTTGTGTCACAAGCAGAGATTATACAAGGGTAAGGAGACAACTGTCCAAACTCCTTATGAAATTCAGGATCAAGATGAAGATGATGATGAAGAGGATCAAGAGGTTCAGAAAGATGAGGAGGAAACTATTCTAGCTTGACAGTTTAAGGTTAGAGGTCCTTCGCATTCAACTTCCGAGGCACCGGGTGTGGTTTCTCAGTTGTTAGCGAAAACTTCCACACAAGAGAGGATAGAGACACTCATATAAACTAAAGGAGATCGATTGATACAACTGGAGGAGGAGTCTCGAACTATGAAAGATCAGCTCGATTCTCAAAAACGATTACCTAGACAGCCAATTCTAGGAATTCCTTTTATGTCATCACAGATGTATTCACTTTCAGACTTGTAAACCTAAGAGATTAGTGAAGTTAAATTTGTATCACTTGTGTTATTGTATATTATGCTTTTCTTTTGTTGCATTAATAATTGTTCAATGTTTAGTTATGACTCATAACTCATAACGACCACTCACAACCATTACTCCCAACGACAACATAAAACAACTCTCGACTCAGACTCGTACGACAACACATGACGACAACACGACTCAAACTCATATGACGACTTACTCCCGACAACATCTCACAACAAAAACTTACAATGACAACTCATGACTCGACACACCTACACAATAACTAAACTGACAATTCAACTTTAACCCATGACTACAACCCAAGTACAAGTCATAAATTTTAATTACTGTGCATTATTCAAACTTGGTGTATTATGCTTTATTTATTCAAGTTTCAAGTCCAAGGTTCTCTATTATTCACCTCTAAGACAAATTGAGTCACTTCTAGATCTATGACTCAGATTGCTCCTCTAATACTTGTATTAACTATTATTGACTTCGTAAAACCAAGGCTCTGATACCACTCTATCACACCCCACCCGTTGGTCTTGGTTACCCACCCGACAACCCGTGGGAGTGATTCGCCATAGGATCCACGGTTTTAGTCTATCAATAATAATAAATACAAATACATGTAATCAAGAGCAAGATTAGAGCAATAATTAATAAAAAGGTTACAGGAGTCCAAATACTCCAATAACTATCCAAGAAATAGCCAAAGGAAAGAATCAATAATCAAATGTAATATCGAGTTCAGCGGAAGCAAACTAAATAAACTAAGTAATCTTCTCTTTGGTTTTCTTTTCTAAATCTAAAAACTAGTTTTCTAAATTAGCAAGTAAAGATGTCCTCCAATCTTTCTCCACACGATCATCAAAATCCTGGGAATCTGCCTCCGTCGGCCATCAATGGGTGTTAAAAGTGCACACAAGCATCTTCAGGAGGCTCCATGCTCTGCAAGTCCATGTACCACTGTCTGTCTCACATCAACTTCATACGAGAAGGCTCCTTCATATGAATCATCTCCAACTTCCGACATTGTGCAACCATCTGTACAACTCATACAATATATACAATGAAAGGAATGAGTTCCGATGAACTCAGTAAGGAACAGACAATTCTCATATATATGTCAATACAATCCACGAATGCATATATGAAATGATATGGATGATATGTAGAAATATGAATGCTACTAAGATCTAACTATGCAAGTCTCTAATAGCTAACATGCTTTAAGATATACACCAGCCCTCCTCTGGGTAAGTCTCATCACTCTGATCCGGCAAGGACTGGTTACCTCTGTAGGGATCCTGGGCAAAGGGGTAAGTCCACACCTGGCTCTCAAACCATGGCAGGGGGTTAAGTCAACACTCTCTCACCACGACCATTGGCAATGAGTACTGGCGCATGTCGGGGTTTCTAATCCAATGCAAGTCATAATGGTAACATACTATATGGAGTCCAGATACTTCCCCTATGGCACCAACCAACTCGGTTCAGTATCCTTCGCAACCTAGGAGTGAGAACCCTCACGGACTGGCTACCCCTGTTGGACTCCACTCCTTAACCCTATGGTCATCCACATATTATTGGGGCGGATGCTCTCATGACTCCTCACGACACCTGGTCCGTTCCTTGGACGTCCATGAGCCCAACCGTAACATATGCAACCCTACCATTACATGACCAATAGTGGACCACAGAGTCTCCGCACGGACTGGTTACCATTATAGGATGAAACATAGTCACGTCACCATTGTCACGGGTAACCCGGCTTCAATTCCCCTGCCGAAAGGGTAATAGCATGTGGGGTACCTAGCCATGCAATTCTAGACTCTCTTAAATATGTCATCCAGTAATCATGATAGTGCTGGAGACATCAGCAGGCATGTGTCCCATTCCACAGCCTTCTGATATCCCAAGCTAAGATATCCCAAAGGAATACCCCTTCCACCACAACTACACTACAATCACTCTTTATCATACCATGAACAGTTGTGCAATATCATGAAAGATGAAGTACATCAAGGAATACCACAAACTGTAAGTGTACAATAAGATTCACATGCTTTATACAATTACAAAGCAAGTTACATGATCAAAGAATGGTAAATAGAACAACTGAATCATCATGTATATGTAATTGCATATAAATAAGAATGCATGTCCTTACCAGTAATTTAGTAGAAGTCCTCTAACTTGCAATCCAAAAACTATTATAAGACTTTTATTTGAAACAGAGAACACCTAGGCATAGGGTTACAAGAATGTATAAGAGTCAAGAGTCAAAACAATTCAAAAATCAAACCTACACGATTCTATCGGAAACCAGCCGGTTGCTTGTGGCGATTGCTTAAGTTGAGCGACCTCCACAAGCGACCGCCTTGCTTCAGACAGTTTCCAACTCCAAAAATTGGACTTTTGATCATTCTATTTCAATCCGTTTTGGAATGATCTTAGTCCGAATTTCAAGCGTAATAGGTCTAGAACAAAGGGGTAACAAGAAACCCTAAAACTAACAAAGATTTAATACCCAAATCATTCCCCTTGATGAGATCCATCCATTAAACAAATGCGAGGATTCGTTTTTGGATAGGATTTCATCAAGAACATTGAAAAGGGAGATACAACGAATCAATTGGGTAACCACTAACAAAATGGGGACGGGTACATATCAATTAGAGGTTAAAAAGAAGAGAATAGCAGATGGAGATTCATTACCTTAATCAGAATCACCAAGAATAGAAGAGAAAATGTTCCATATCATTAACAGCACTTCGCACACCTTCTAGCATGTTTCCACTGCCGCCTAACCGCCCAAAATAGCAATCCCGAACATAATAATGCGTTAATAGGGCGAGGGATGCTATTTATAATGAATAGGGGGCAAAATAGGGCATTTTCCCGCAAGCAGAACCTGGCGGTCGCTTGGTTTAATCAACCGCCACTAGCAACCGCCCCCAAGTATATTGCTATACAAGGGGGCTTTGCTCAGGGGGTTGAAACCCAAACACAACCTAGCCCTAAACAACACATGGGGGAGGTCTTACCTTCATTCCGGACATCTCCAAACACCACTTGCCTTCTACCAAAGATCCAACTTCCCAGTAAGGCAGGTTCTTCAACAAGAGAACTGTGAAACCCAGCCCTAACCTTGACCCGGAAACCTTGTTATTTGTAGGTCCGATGACCCGAAGTAAAGTAAGAAGTCAGCTTTGGGCCATCCCAGTAGAGGACTTGGTGTCTGGCTTTGAATCCATGAAGGTTGATGATGAGGTTCTATTTATGGAAACAGAATCCTGATGAAGATCTAATTAGTTGATGGACTTGGAGTGCTCTCTATCTTGGTTTGAAGGCATTTCTACCTACTAGGTAAGTCACTTGACTTGTGTACAAAACCCCTTTAGGTTTGGATTTGATCTGGGCCTTCAATTCCCTGTTTTGGCCTTCTTTGTCTGCATTGGTCGACTGATTGGTCGATCGGGCCGATCGACCAATCCACTCGACCAATGGGTGCTGTCTTTGGCAATTAGGTTGATTCTTGCTCTATTTAAGTCTTACCTCGAGTCCACTTCGTATTTGCTGCCTCCAAACCCTCTGGAACGAACCAAAGACCTCTGCAAGTCATCTCTCTTGCATCCTTGGAGTTTTCTTGGCGGATCTTCGTCGGAACTCTTCTTTTTGCATCAAAAGGTATGTCTACTCTCTCTTCTTCTCCTACATCTTTGTTTTTATTTCCTTTTTGAGTTGAGACAGTAGAAGAGATGCTGCATCCTTTGTTGCAAACATCTCTGAACATGTTCTCATGATCATCCTAAGGAGTTAAGGCTAGAACAATGATCTTAACCATGATCATTGCAAGCTTTTGAAGGATTCATGATCAAACCATGATTTAATCTCTGTTAATTTCCTAATCTGAATTCTGATCTCTTTGGATCTTCTTTCATTGATCATGTTAGTGGTTAATGGTTGTGTTTTCTTTCTATGATCCATAATCCATAGAATTCTAGTTGTTCTCTTCTACCTTACTATGTGTTCTTCATGATGCATGATAGTTACATATATGGTAGGTTTTATTTCCTTATTTAGATTTATGCTTCTAAGCCTTATTCCATGAAGACCTATGCATGTTTTCATGTTTTCATTACCAAAAGCAATGATCCATCCTCCTGTAGTTCTTATCTTTGTTTTCTATTTCAAAATTCATCAAGATCCATGTTTGATTTATTTATGGTAACTTGTTGTTTCCTAATTTGGATCTTGATACCTTGATTTGATTAGTGTTTTGAGGTCCCCTATATGTTAGAATACTACTGATGTAGTCTACCCCTTGATTAGTACCCTTTTGAACCACCAAATTCGGATTTCATATCTCAAAACTCGATTTTCTAAGCTATCATCTCGCATTGGTCGACGATTGGTCGACTGGACCACTCGACCAATCCACTCGACCAATGAGTACAGCAACTCCAGAATTGGTCTGTTTCGGATGTTTTAGTATCTTTTCTGTTAGGGATCTTTCCTAATATGTTGTATATACTTGTTTAGGACCTTCTTCTCAAGTTTGCCAAGATCTTACTTGATTTCTTTGGATTCTTTGCGAGTTATAAAAGGTAAGGATGGTTATTTCCTTAATTACATAGATAGCATGAATCTAGTTTCTATATTTGAATATCATTAATATGTTTCCTAAATTAGATTCTTGCAATGATATTCTACTGTTGCATAACTTTGATTACAGTAGCATTACTTATTCATATTGAATTGATTCATGTATGATTTACTTACCAATGTTATACAAGTGATTGTTATACTGATTTCTTTCCATATATGGAGTTACCATATATGTGATGATATGAATTGATGCATGTGTATGCTTACGTATGGTTTGGAAAGGAGAGGTGTCCTTTTGACACTTCTGTCCTTGGACTACTACGGGAATATTATGGGATATTTCCGGAGATGCCCTCTGGACACCTTCCTAAACTGTTGGATGACATATCTAGGATTGTCTAGTAGTGTTTGGCTAGGATGTCCTGTTATGTCAGACCCTAATCGGAGGGGTATTGAGACCGAACGACCCGTGGTAGCAATGGGGATTCATGGGCGCTTAAGACCGGTAACCAACCCGTGAGAGGACGTGAGAGCTTCCCGTTTACCATATGTGGATAACCAATAGGGTTGATGAGTCCGTAGTCCGAGTTGGTCGGTGCCATAGGATACGCCGACTCTAGTGTGAAGGATACCGGAAAGGATCGTCAGGGACGAGGAATGGAAGTATCTGGATCTGACTTGATGTAACCAAGTAGAAGACTTGCATTTGGCTAGGTATTACCCTGACATGCGCCAGTACTTATACCAAATGGTTGTGAGAGAGTGTGTTGACTTAACCCCCTGCCAAGGTTTGTCCTGAGGGATGAAGGACCCATTACCAATCGGCTACTCAAGACCGGTGAAATGATCCGTGAGAGAATCCAAGATATCTTAAATGGTTGAGGATGTGAGTGGACTTTCCTAAAGAAGTACGGTGCTATGACTTAAAGCATGTCTGCTAATAGAGACCAGCATACTTAGAGTTAGATTCATTCATTCATTGTTTGTCTCATATCATATTGCATTTATGATTGTTCGGAATCCCTGCCATTTATGTTATTATGGATTTTAATCGCCTTCTTGAGTTTCTTTGAAACTCATTCCTTTATTGTACAATGTTGTTAGACTATCCTGCAGGTACGGAATACTATGACGGTCCCTATGAGGAAGCACAAGGCGAAGAGACATATCTCCAGGAAGGTGATTGCGGTTACCACAATTACTCTGAAGATCCCACGGGTGGTTATGCTCCGTACGATGCTTAGTCCGACCATTGAGTGGAAGCGTCCTTGTGCTATTTATGAGATCTACACCTACAAGGATGTCGTCTACAAAGTGGAGAATAATTTAGTTACCCAATGTACTTGCTACTGGGATTAGCTTTTATCTAGTTTATTCTTTAGAGCTACTTTTCCGCTTGGATGTAAAGTGGGATTTTTGCTTCACTTTACTTATCCTTTGACACTACGATTATATCTATTATTCCGTTTCGTTTATGATTCATTCTTTCATTATTGGATCTATGATTTATCTTCCGCACTCTTGTTATGGTTGTTCATGATTATGTTATTGTTTATGTGGGAGGTTGATCACTCGATACCTGATCTTCGGGCTGTGGATCACACTCTCGGGTATGCCAGATAGGGTACCGGCTGGGAGGGCGTGACAAGAACCCAGATCCATGGGTTCTGGATATGGATCATGGACACCTATCTGGACACTCCACAAAATTAATCCAACTAGACCTTCGAGTTCTCGGACATACAATACGGATTTTAGGTTAGAAAAAGGGGGTTGTTACAGGAATAGTATGGGATGTTCTCCGAAGATGCCTATCGAAGCTTTCCCGAATCATTGGTTGTCATACCTAGGGATGTCTAGCAGTGTTTGGCTAGGATATACCCCTGTTATATCAGACCCGATTCGGAAGGGTATTGAGACCGAACGACCCGTGGTAGCAATGGGGATTCATGGGCACTGAAGACCGGTGAGTTATATCCGTGAGAGGACGGGAATCACATTGTGGGGGCCATTTATTGGAGGGTTGCATATGGCTGGACTTGGGCTCATGGGCGCTCGAGACCGGTGAGTTATATCCGTGAGAGGACATGAGAGCTTCCCATTTACCATATGTGGATAACCAATAGGGTTGATGAGTCCGGTGAGTAATATCCGTGACTCTAGTGTGAAGGATACCGGAAAGGATCCCGAGAGGGGAGGAATGGAAGTATCTGGAACTGACTTGACGTAACTAACTAGATGACTTGCATTGGGCTAGGCTTTTCCCTGACATGCGCCGGTACTTATGCCAAATGGTTGTGAGAGAGTGTGTTGACTTAACCCCTACCATGGTTTGTCCGAGAGGGATGCCCGGACCCACTACCAACAGGAGTCGTATGCGTGACTTACCCAAAGAAGTACGATGCTATGACTTAAAGCATGTCTACCATAGAGACTAGCATACATAGAATTTAGATGCATTCATATTTTATCTGTTTCATACTGCATTGCATCATGTTATGTTTTACCACATGTTATCTATGATGTTATGGATTAACTACCTTACTGAGTTTCTTTGAAACTCATTCCTTTTTGTGTATTCTTTGTTTAGATTATCCTGCAGGTACAGATTATTATGACGAGATGTACAGTGAAACGCAAGCCGATGAAGCGTATTACACGCAAGGTGTTGGCAATGATCAAGATTACTCTGATGATCCCCCGGCCGATCAAGCTGCGCACTACTTTTGAAAACAGCATAGAGTTAGAACGGATTCATTGGATCGACGAAGTCCATACTTATGAAGACGTTATCTATAAACTAGAAGACGCTTGATCTTAGTTTATTTCTTAGTACAATTGTTTCAGTTGTTTCCTTTTTGACTTTCACGCTACATTCCGCTATATTGGTGAAGTGAGTTTCCGCCTCACTTTACTCTTTTGATATCATTGGATAACTGGTATCTTTTCCGTACTCTGATTGTACTGAGTATCCATTATTGTTTTGAACCTTTGTTTATAATATTAAACCTTGATTATTTCTTGTTTATGATTATGTTATTGTATATGTGGGAGGATGATTTCCTCGATACTTGATCTTCGGGGCTATGGATCACACTCTCGGGTATGCCAATTAGGGTATCGGCTGGGAGGATGTGACAGATTGGTATCAGAGCCCAAAGTTCAAGGAAATCCTTACCACAAAAAACAGTAACAGAACATTCCTGAGTCATGGATCCAGAAGTGACTCATCTACTCTTAGAAGTGAATAATAGAACACTTGGACTAGAAACTATTAATGAAGCATAACTGAATACTTCTGAATAATGCACAATAATTATACTTAAACAATTGTCCCTTAATGCAATAAAAGAGAAGTGCATAATACACAATAATAAAGTGAAACAAAGAGAACTTCATTAACCTTAAGAAAAGTTTTACAACGATTACATCTGAAAAGCATAAAAGAAAATCCTAGTACAGTCTATCTAGGTGATCTCCTCTGATCTCTGTAAGCTCGGAACTCCTCTGAAAGCTGAGTCACCTGATACTCTATCCTATCCTGTCGTGACTCCCATCCTCTCCAGCATGGAAGTCATCGATCTCATCTGTGCACTGAGATCCGAAGTCTCTGGAACCGCATGAGAAGGACCACCTGTCTCGAAGTGCGAGGAAGAGAAATCGTGATGCTCCGGCACGGTCTCGTGCATCTCAGTATCATCTCCGGCCTGATCATCATCACTGTCAGGACCGATATCCTCTCTACCATCCTCTGACTCCTGCTCATCCTCTGTTTCATCATCCTCCTCACCCTCTGGACCAGGAGATCTCATTGTCTGTGTCAGCTCCATCTGACGTATCATCCTAGTCCCCATGACGTATCCTCGTGGACTAGTGTCCACTGGTGTATCCTCGAAACTGACCCCGAAATGCCTGAAGATCAAAGTCAGTAACCTCCCATAACAAAGATTCCGCATGCTAGGCTGCAGAACCAGATCCAGCATGACCTGTTGTATGATGTAGGAAAGGTCGATCTCGAAGCCCATGTAGATCCGGTAGATGACTATGGCCTCCATCACTGTAACCCTATGGTGATGTCCAGCCTTCGGCATGATGTTTCGACCGACGATACGACCAATAACTCGTGCAGAATCTGTCATCTGTCCGCTGTTCCTAGGAGTGAAGCACCGGCGGCTGTCCCATAGTGTGTTGCATATCTCGCGCAACTCATATGGCATCAAGTAGCTATCTATATCTGCTCCTGCAGGTATCCATACGCACTGATCTGGGTAGTGAGGGACCAGCAAGATCTCGGCTAGTGATCTGGTGGAAAAGCGAATCTGAGTCTGGAAGACCCTGCTCCTGAGGACAAGTCTAAGTGGATGCCCTGGACCTCTAGCCTCCTTGGTGTAAGTAAGGTTGCTGAAACCTCACTAGCTCAGAATATACAGGCAGATTATCTGTGAAGAGATGAGTCCACTGCAAGGTGTCAAACCTCTGTTGTATCCTAAAGACTCGGAGCTGGCGAAGGTGTAATAGACGTCCTAGCTCGATCTGGCAGTAGCTGAAGTAGGCCTCATACAGGAACTTGGCCTGTGGAGTGTCGAAGCGCTCTGGTCTCCGGACATACTGTCTAGGCTCTGAAGGAACCTGACCACTACCTCTGAGTGCCCCTACTATGTGAGCTCTACCTCGTCCACGTACTCCTCTCGGCATAGTGAATATCTATGGAAGAGACAATGACATTGTTGGTTAAGTACTATTTCAAGATTTAAGCCAAAAGGGTATTTTTGTAATTTTTCGGAAAATTTCAAATTTGGGGGAAATTTTATTTGAAGATACTAGCATGTGCATAATACTTGGAATTGCCTGTCATGAAATTCATTTGATGAAATTCGATCGAAAACTTGATCTAAAGCGAAAAATTCAGCAAGAAGGAATTTGGGGATTTTGCATTCTAGGTCAAAATTGAATTTTTGAAAAGTTGAAATTGGTTAAATCAAACTATATGGACATATCTACAGTTTCATTTTGAACATGTAGCAATTGATTTCATGCGAAAACTCCTAGCGGTTTGTGAGAAAACGAAATTTTTCTAAAGTTAACGATTTCGGTACGAAAACCTTGCGAGAAGTGCAAAAAGGTGTTAGAACTTGTTGTCTATGCATGGCATTGGGTTTAAAACCTAGGGAATATGTTTCTAAGTATTCCTAAACATGATTTCTAACAATGGATACAAGTAAAACATGGATTTGATTCAAATGCAAGCATGAGAAGATGAAAGTAAAAGAGAAAATGAGAGTTTTACCTTGTGTGAGATGAATGTGAGTTGTGTTGTTGTTGTTGAAGCACTTGAATCACCCAAGGATGCTTGGAAGAACCTTAGAAGATGTTTCCCCAGAGCTCACTCACTTGTGGAAGATGTTAAAATGAAGTTTGAATGTGAAAATGAGGCTTATAATGCGAATTTTCGTGATTACAGGAGCATTGGTCGACTCATTGGTCGATTGGGTCAATCGACCAAGCAACCGACCAATGGACCCGATAGCTCAATTTTGTTTGAAATGATGGAAAATGTGATTTTTGTCCTATGAATTGTTGTTGGATGACTAAATGGATGTATTTGAGCATGATTTAAAATTTTCAAATCATTTGGATATGTTGATTGTTTTTTGAATCTTCGAAATTTGGTATTTTGATGTTTCCGATTCTTGCAGAATGCTTACTCTGAGAAGTGGGCGTGGCGAATTCAGTGGTCATGGAAGTGGTCGTGGTGAGATACCTGAAGGTGGTCATGATCAACAGACTGGTGACCAAGGTACCCATGACATACCAGGTGCCCCGAATGTCGGAAGCTTTCATGATATTGCCAACATCATGGGCAATATGATGCAACGAAGAAGCAGCTCGGTTTAATCAGATGTTGACGGGTTTCATGACACTGCATAATGAGACTCATGCTGGTGTTAATGTGAATCCTCATGCCGCAGTTCCGAATGCGGGTGGCCTTGCTGAAACTCCTCATACTCGCCTGATGGAGAGTTTTCTGAAGATGCAAGTGACCAACTTTACTAGTGTTACCAAGGAACTCTTGTTCCCTAACAAGTAGATTCGTGAGTTGGAAAAAACTTTTCGTCATCTGCAATGCTCCGAAGTTCAAAAGATTTTGTTTGCTGAACAGAAGTTGCAGCATGAAGCCAATGTTTGGTGGACTTCCACTCGGCCTATTTTAGAAGGTTTGCATGCAGGTGTTGTAACTTGGGATTTGTTCAAAGAGGCTTTTTGCATGAATTATTTCCCTGAGGCGATAAAGGATGCAAAGGAAGCTAAGTTCATGGTTCTCGCACAAGGATCCTTGTCTGTGTTAGATTACCAACAGAAGTTTGAGGAACTTCATTTCTTTGCTCCTAATTCTCTGAAGCCTGATATTGCTAAGGCGAAGAAGTTCTTTAAGGGATTGCACCCTGCCATTAAAGGCTATCTCACTGTCCAGCCTATAGTGAGCTATGCCCAAGTGGTGCAGAACTCGAAGAAGTTGGAAGAAAATGAAAAGGAGAATGCTCGCGTGCAAAGGCCTTGGCAGTCTAGAAACCCTTGTCTGGTGGATCGTAACGATCGGCGCTTTGTGAGACCCACACTGTCACATCCCCCCAGCCGGTACCCTAACTGGCATACCCGGGAGTGTGATCCACAGCCCCGAAGATCAAGTATCGAGGAAATCATCCTCCCACATATACAATAACATAATCATAAACAAGAAATAATCAAGGTTTAAACATTATAAACAAAATATTTAACTCAAGAAAGAATAAATGATATAATCAGAGTGCGGAAAAGATACCAGATCCGAAGATATCAAGATAAGTAAAGTGAGGCGGAAACTCACTTCACAAACATAGCGGAACATAAAATGAAAGTTTAAAATGAAATACAACTAAAACCAATGTACTAATAAATAAACTAAGAATATGAGTCTTAAAGTTTATAGATGACGTCTTCATAAGTGTGGACTTCATCAATCCAACGGATTTGTTCTGACTCTACGCTGCCTTCAAAGGTAGTACGCAGCTTGATCCGCCAAGGGATCATCAGAGTAAGCTTGATCGTCGCTAGCACCTTGCGTGTAATACGCTTCATCGGCTTGTGCTTCATTGTACTGCTCGTCATAATACTCTGTACCTACAGGATAATCTAACAAGAAAATTTACAAAAAGGAATGAGTTTCAAAGAAACTCGGTCGGTAAAAGTTAATCCATAACATCATAGATAACATGTGGCAACACATAACATGATGCAATGCTATATGGAACAGATAAAGTATGAATGCATCTAAACTCTATGTATGCTGGTCTCTATGGCAGACATGCTTTAAGTCATAGCACCGTACTTCTTTGGGTAGGCCAGTCATTCCCCCTCAGCCATCCTGGCATCTTGGGTCTGCCGGGTAATTGGGTAAAGTCCTCATCAAACCATGGTAGGGGATTTAGTCAACACACTCTCTCACAACCATTTGGCATAAGTACCGGCGCATGTCAGGGAAAAGCCTAGCCCAATGCAAGTCATCTAGTTAGTCATATCATGTCAGATCCGGATACTTTCCCTATGGCACCGACCAACTCGGTTCCGTATCCTTCACACTAGAGTCAGCGTATCCTATGGCACCGACCAACTCGGACTACGAACTCATCAACCCTATTGGTTAACCACATATGGTAAAAAGGAAGCTCTCATGTCCTCTCACGGGTTGGTTACCGGTCTTAAGCGCCCATGAGCCCAAGTCTAGCCATATGCAACCCTCCAATAAATGGTCCCCACAATATGATTCCTGTCCTCTCACTGGTTGGTTACCTGTCTTGAGCGCCCGTGAATCACATTCGCTACCACGGGTCATTCGGTCTCAATACCCTTCCGATTCGGGTCTGATATAACAGGGGTAAATCCTAGCCAAACACTACTAGACATCCCTAGGTATGACAACCAATGATTCGGGAAAGCGTCGATGGGCATCTTCGGAGAACATCCCATACTATTCCATCCGATGTCCAAAGACAAAAGCGTGAAAAGGACACTCCCCAATCCCAAACCAATCCTAGGCAAACACATTCTCAGATTAGTCATGACATACACAACCAACAGTTCATCATATACAAGAGAATGTAAAAGCAAAATCAGATTAAGCAGTAATAATTAACTCATATAACATGAATAATAAAAAGGATAACATAAACAAGTGCTACTGTTTTCACAGTAGGAGATTAGAATTAAAATACAATAAGAGTAGGTAATACCATAGTTTCATAAAGTAGAAACCAGAGAACAAGCAATCTATGTAGTTAATGAATCAACAGTCCTTACCTTGATTATCGAAGAAGATGATCCAAAGATCAAAGAGAGCAACTCCAAACTTAGCAAATAGGCTCCTAACAATCATAGATACAACATTAGGGAAGATGCCTAAAAGATCAGAGAGCAAACGAATCAAATCGGGCGAAAAACGAAGCTACTGACTCCTTTGGTCGAGTGCTTGGTAGATCGCCCAGGTCGACCAAGCGATCGACCAAGCAAGTCGATCGGAATTGTCTGATGCTTTGGCCATAACTTCCTCGTTTGAAGTCGGAATGATCCGAAATTCGAAGGGGAACTTCCTAGGATGTATTAGAATCATATAGGAAGATAAAAACATCAAGTCATGGTTAAAATTTGGGTTCTTGATTTAACCCAAGAAATTAGGGTTTCAACCTTATGGCTCCCATAAAAAGGTTGAGATCACAGAATGAAAGGGAAATAAATGATTTGCCAATTATAACAAGAAAATCATAGAAATTATAGTTTAGGTTACTAGAAATATTACCCATGAGGTTTTCCTTGCATGGGAGGTTACCAAGAGTTTCCAGAACTCAAGAAAGGGTTAGGGTTTCAAGAAAATCTTTGGCTAGGGTTGAGATCATGATGATGATCATAGATCTCAAAGAAACGAAGGAGATCACGAAGGGATGGTTGCAAGGATGCAGCATCAACTTCCTGATCTCAATCAAGAACAAGATCAAGAAAAGAAAATTAATAATTTAGAAGAGATACTAACCTTGAATTGTAAGAACAGAGAAGAGAGGCTTCAGATCTGCAGAGGAATCTTCAAAATCACCAGAGAGAGTTTCGGAGAGGTGTTCTCAAGTTCACAAAGTGTTTAGGAGGCAGCCGTAACAAAGAAATACGAAGTAGGGTTTTAAATAAGAGTGAAAAACCCTAAAATTACAATTTCTCGGATTTCACCTTCCTTTGGTCGAGTGCTTGGTCGAGTGGCCCACTCGACCAGGTCGATCGACCAAGGCGAGCATTAAGGAATAATCAAGGATTTGGAGGATCAAATGGGCTTTAAACCTTATGGGCTTTTGCATACACATCAAGTAACATGTCAAGTGTCAAGAAATACCTTCAAACCAAGTCAGATAATACTCCAAGTCCTTCAACTAATCTCATCTTCAGACAACTGCAGCTTCCTTTCCAAATCTACACAGACATCCAAGTATGGAACTCCATCAACAACATCCATGGGTTCAGATTCAAACACCATGTCTTCTACTGAGATGGCCCATAGTTGGCTTCTTTCTTTACTCTGGGTCTTGGGACCTAAAAACAACCGGGTTACCGGGTCAAGGTCAGGGTTAGGTTAGGGCTGGGTTTCACATTCTCCCCCCCTTAAAAGAAATTTCGTCCTTGAAATTGAGAGCGTACCTGAACTTCCAAAAAGTTGAGGAAATTTCTCCTTCATATCTTCTTCCTTCTCCCAAGAAGCTTCTTCAGGGGTATGGTTCTTCCAACGAATCTTTACCAAAGGGATGGTGCGATTCCGCAATTGCTTATCCTTCTTATCCAAAATTTCAGCTGGCTCTTCTTCATAGGTCAGATCAACACTAAGTCCTTCGGGGGCTTGCTGTAGAATATGTTCTGGATTCTCAATGTATTTCCGAAGCATCGAAACATGAAACACATTGTGCACAGCAGCAATAGACGGAGGTAATGCCAATCGATAAGCAACAGATCCAACTTTTTCCAAAATCTCAAAAGGTCCAATGTAACGAGGGCTAAGCTTTCCTTTAACATTGAATTTCATCACACCCTTCATAGGTGAAACTTTCAAAAAACTTTCTCCCCAACCTGAAATTCCAAATCCGTCCTTCTCTTATCAAGATAAGATTTGCTGACTTGGTGAGCAGACTTAATCCTTTCTCTTATCATATCGACCATTGCGCCAGTAGCTTCAATCATCTCCGGACCTAAGACTTTTCTCTCTCCAATCTCAGTCAAGTACAAGGGTGTCCTACATGTGTTACCGTACAAAGCCTTAAACGGAGCCATGCCTATAGTTGCTTGATGACTGTTGTTATAGGCAAACTCAACCAAAGCTAAGTGTTCATCCCAATTTCCACCCATATCCACTACACAAGATCTAAGCATATCTTCCAAAGTTTGAATCGTCCACTCAGATTGTCCATCAGACTGTGGATGATGAGCTGTACTTAAGTTCAATTGGGTTCCCAAGGCTTTCATCAAATTGTTCCAAAACCTTGAGGTGAACCTAGGATCACGATCAGACACAATACTCAAAGGCACACCGTGCAAACGAACTACATTATCCACATATAGTCGAGAAAGCTTATCTAGAGTATGAGTGATCTTCATAGGGATGAAATGGGCTGATTTGGTCAACCTATCGACAATCACCCACATAGTGTCATTACCTTCACTTGTCCGAGGTAAACTAGTCACAAAGTCCATAGAGATGTCTTCCCACTTCCAACTAGGAATAGGAAGTGGCTAAAGTAATCCAGATGGAGGTTGATGAACGACTTTCACACGCTGGCAAGTCTCACACTTGGCAACAAAATCATCAACATTGGCCTTCAAACCAATCCACCAAAAATGTTCTCTTAAGTCTTTATACATTTTGGTGCTTCCAGGGTGTATTGTGAAGATCGACTGGTGCGCTTCCTTTAAAATTTCTTTCTTGATTCCTTCATCAGTAGGCACACAAAGTCTTCCTCTAAACAATAAGGCACCAACCATAGATATACCAAAGTCAGGATCCGAATCAGGATTCAAAGAAATCTTCTCGATCTTCTCCTTAAAATCCAAATCAGAACCTTGCAGAGCAACAATTCGATCTCTAATGGTGGATCTCGCCATCATAGCAGACTAAACAACTTCCGAACCTTCAGGGACAACTTCCAAACCAAAATTCGAAATTGAAGACATCAGAGGTTGACTCAAAGCATTCAAGTCCAGTACTTTCTTTTGACTTTTCCTGCTAAGAGCGTCCGCAACCACATTCACTTTACCAGGGTGATACTTGAATGTCACAATCATAATCGAGATACCAATTCCAACCATCTTCTTTGTCTCATATTTAACTCCTTTTGGGTAAAGAAGTACTTCAAACTTTTATGATCCGTGAAAATAGCGATCTTCTCACCATAAAGGTAATGTCTCCAAATCTTCAAAGCAAAGACAACAGCGGCAAGTTCTAAGTCATGAGTGGGGTAGTTCCGCTCATAATCCTTCAATGTCCGAGAAGCATAGGCTACGACCTTACCATGTTGCATCAGAACGCAACCCAAACCAATCTTTGACGCATCGGTGTAGACTGTCAAACCACCGGAATTATCAGATATAGTTAAAACCGGAGAACTTGTCAATCTAACCTTCAATTCTTGGAAATTCTTCTCACAAGCGTTAGACCAAACAAACTTCTCTTCCTTTCTAGTCAGCTTAGTCATAGGAGCAGCCAACCTAGAAAAATTCTCAATAAACCTTCTGTAGTAGCCTGCCAAACCAAGAAAACTTCTTATTTCCGTTACAGTGTTCGATCTTTCCCAATTAGTAATTGCTTGTATCTTTTCGGGATCAACACGAATAGCTTTAGCAGAAGCAACATGGCTGAGGAATACTACACTCTTGAGCCAGAATTCACACTTGCTAAACTTAGCGTAAAGCTTCTTTTCTTTTAGTCTTCGCAAAGTGAAATCTAGATGCCTTGCATGCTCTTCTTCACTCTTCGAATAAATCAGGATATCGTCAATGAAGACTATCACAAACTTATCGAGCACATCGTGAAAGACTCAATTCATGAGATCCATGAACACCGCAGGAGCATTAGTCAATCCGAAAGGCATAACTCGAAACTCAAAATGACCATACCTTGTTCTAAAAGTTGTCTTGAAAATATCACTTGACTTCACTTTCAACTGGTGATATCCAGACCTTAAATCAATCTTCGAGAACACTGCTGCACCCTTCAACTGATCAAAGAGATCATCAATTCGGGGCAACGGGTATCTATTCTTAATGGTCAACTTGTTCAACTCACGGTAATCAATGCACAACACATACTACCGTCCTTCTTCTTAACAAACAAGACAGGAGCTCCCCAAGGTGAAACACTAGGTCGGATGAAACCTCTATCCAAGAGTTCATTCAACTGCTTTTGCAACTCAACCAACTCAATGGGAGCCATTCTATATGGAGCCTTGGATACTGGGGCAGCACCAGGGATTAGATCAATAGAAAATTCCACTTCTCTATCAGGTGGTACGCCTGACAGATCTTAAGGAAAAACATCGACGAAGTCACATACAACGCCAACTTCTTCTACTTTCTTTCCTTTCTTAAACTTTCCTTCAGATGGCAAACCTTCAACTAATGCATAGACTTGCATCAGTGCAGACAACGTCTTCTTACAAATTCTTCCTTTCTCACCTTGGAATTCAAACATTGAACTTCCACTAATCCGAAATTGAATTCTCTTCAAAGAACACAAACTTACAGCATTATGGGTAGTCAACCAATCAATACCCAAAATGACATCAAAATCCTTCATATCCAAAAGTACCAAATTGGCTTCCAAATTCTTTCCATCAACCAAAATAGGACACTTAACTAATCCTTTATCTATTTTCACAGCAGGTCCAGTAGGAGTACAAATTGATAAACAACTAGATAAAATCTTAGGTTCCAAATCAATCTTCTTGATAAATGCAGACGATATGAAAGAATGAGATGCACCCGTATCAAATAACACAAATGTAGGAATAGAAGCAACAAATAAAGTACCTGTAACCACTTCATGATTCTCATCCTGTTCAGTACCAGAAATACTAAACACTCTTCCAGAAGGAGGAACAGGAGCATTCCTCACTACAGGAGCAGACGGCTGAAAAGGCCTCTTCGGACAACCACGAGAAAGTGACCAGGCTGCTTACAGAGAGAGCAAACAAGATTGCTAAGTCCAACAGAAACAGGTGCAACTGCAGGCTTCTGATCCAAAGGCCTAGGAACAGCATTCATGGGCCTAGCATTCACATTCAACGGCGACCGATTCCCATCTGACTGGCCTGGTTGCTGAAATCCAGGTCCTGACCTACACTCCTAGATTGAAGAGCAGGAGTAGGGTAAGGCGTAGGTCTCACAAAACGTCGATCAGTTCGATCCACAAATCCAGGATTCCTTGGTTGCCAGGGTCTTTGCACTCTAGCATTCTCTTTCTCTATTTCTTCCAGCTTCTTGGCATTCTCGCACCACCCGGGAAGAACTTTCAATAGGCTGAATGGTGAGATATGCCCTGATTGCAAGTCGCAATCCCTTGAAAAATTTCTTCGCTTTGGCAATATCAACCTTCAAAGAGTCAGGAGCAAAGAAGTGAAGCTCTTCAAACTTCTGTTGGTATTCCAACACCGACAAAGATCCTTGAGTAAGAGCCATAAACTTAGCTTCCTTCGCATCCTTCACGGCTTCCGGAAAGTAGTTCTTGCAAAAAGCTTCCTTGAACAAATCCCACGACACAACGCCAGCATGTAAACCTTCCAAAACAGGCCGGGTGGAAGTCCACCAAGCGTCAGCTTCATGTTGCAACTTCTGCTCAGCAAACAAAATCTTCTGGGCTTCCGTACATTGCAAATGACCAAAAGCTTTTTCCAACTCACGCAGCCACTTGTTAGGAAACAAGATATCTTTGGATACTCCAGTGAAGTTAGGAAATTGCATCTTCAGAAAACTCTCCATCAAACGAGTATGAGGAGTTCCAGCTAATCCACCCGCATAAAGAAATGCGGCATGATGATTTCCATTGACACCAGCACGAGTCTCGTTGTGCAGAGTCATGAAACCGGTCAACATCTTGTTGAACTGAGCTGCTTGCTGTTGCATCATATTACCCATAATATTTGCAATATCACGAAAACTTCCGACATTCGGAGCACCGGGAACATCACGAGTACCTTGGTCATCAGTGTTAGTCTGCTGATCATGACCACCAATTGGTATCTCGTCACTTCCATGACCACTAGATTCACCACGACCACTTCTTAATGTAACCAATCTGCAAAAACCGAAATGTCAAAAACACGAATTTTGAAGTTTCGACATAATCCACAAGTCCAAATGATTAAGAATCTTAAATCATGCTTAAATACATCCATTTAGTCATCAAACAATCAATCATAGGACAAAAATCACATTTTTCCAAAATCCAACAGCACTTGGGGCTACTGGGTCCTTTGGTCGAGTGCTTGGTCGAGTGCCCAGTCGACCAGTCAGTCGACCAAAGCTCACAGCACGTGAAAATCAGGGTTTTAAGTGCCAAAAACCCTAACTCGTTTCAAACCTTGCACACTTGAGAGGGGACTCTAGAGGAGAGGTACCAAGGCATTCCTAAGTGTTTTCCAAGTAGTTTGGTGCTTCAACAACAACACTACAACACTCAACAACTTCACACAAGGTAAATCTTCATTCCCATCTCATTTTCATCTTCTCAAACTTGAAATTTATTCAAAAACCATGTGTTGCTTGTGTCTAATGCTAGGAATCATGCTTAGGAACACTTAGAAACATGTTCCCTAGGTTTTTTTAGCACAATACTATGCTTAAACAACAAGTTCTACAACAATCTTGCACTTCTCATATCGCTTTCGTACCGAAATCGTTAACTTTAGAAAAACTTTGATTTCTTTCAAACCGTTTGGATTTTTCGCACCAAATCAATTGCTACACACTCAAAATGATAATGAGAATATGAACATGTACTTTGATCTTACCAATTTCAAAATTTTCAAAAATCCAATATGACCTAGAATGCAAAATCCCCAAATTCCTTCTTGCTGAATTTTCAACTTTAGACTGAGATTTTGATCGATTTTCTTCAAATAACTTTCATAGACATGCAATTCCAAGTATTGCGCACATGCTAGTATGCTAAATTTACATTTTCCCCAAATTTCCAATTTTGATGAAAAGTACGAAAATGCCCTTCTAGCAGAATTTTCGAAATAATACTAACATGCGATGTCTCTCATCTTTTTCAACAGACATCACACCATGCAGAGAGGTGGACGAGGCAAAGGCAGGATAGTTGGAGCTAGGCGAGGTAGAGGCAGAGGCAGAGTTCCAGCTCAGCCTAGAGCAGAGGTTAACCAACTCGATCTCTTCGACACACCACAGGCAGAGTTCCTGTACGAGGCTTACTTCGAGTACTACAAGATAGAGAACGAGAGACTTCTTCACTTGCGAGAGCTTCGGGTCTTCCGGATCCGACAACGATTTGACACTCAGGCATGGACTCATCTCTTCACAGCAGACTTACCCGTCTATCCTGAGCTAGTGAGGCTGTTCTTTAGCAACCTTACATCCATCGAGGAGGCTAGAGGACAGGGTCGTCCTTTCAGACTCATTATCGAGAGCAGGGTCAGAGATACACAGATCCGCTTCTCTACTAGGGATCTGGCACACATTCTCCATGTACCATACTATCCATGACAGTTCTTATGGATACCTGTCGGGGCAGAGATAGACTGATTCTTGATGACATACGAGTTTCATGAGATATGCGCCACTCTCTGGGATGACATAGGGTGCTTCCTTCCGAGACGCAGTGGACAGATGACAGATTCAGCTAGGATCATCGGTCGCATTGTCGGCCGAAACATCATGCTGAACGCCGGACATCATGATCAGGTTTCAGTGATGGAGGCCGTAATCATCTATCGCATCTACACAGGCTTTCAGATAGACTTGTCCTACATCATCCAGTAGGTCATGTAGATCTGGTGGCACGTCCTGGTATGAGGAACCTTTGCTTCGGGAGATTACTGACATTGATCTTCCGACACTTCGGGGTTAGTTTGGAGAATACAGAGGAGCTTACTAGATCACCGGGATATGCCATTGGGACTAGGACAATCGGGCGAGATGAGGCTCACTCAGACTGTGAGATCCCTGGGTCCAGATGGTGAGGAGGATACAGATGAGGATGAGGATGAGGTGGAGGCTCCTGCAGATGAGGGTGATGCTGGTCCAGATTCTGATGATCTGGCAGAGGATACAGAGATGCATGAGGCTGTTCCTGAGCAACATGAGATTCCCAGATCACCACACTTCGAGACAGGAGGCGCTTCACATTAAGCTCCAAAGACTATTGATTTAGGTGCTCAGATGAGATTGATGACTTCCATGCTAGAGAGGAGGGAGGTCAGACAGGAGCAGATATATGAGAGGATGGAGTCACGGCAAGATAGGATAGAGTCACAGATTACTCAGATGGCCGAGGACTTCAGAGCATACAGAGATCAGAGGAGATCACCTATGAAATCCAGCCCAAACCTAGCCAGGGCACCCTATCTATTTTGGGTAAAGAAGGGTTTGTTTAAATGTTGACTTTGAAGTTGGACCGTGATTTCAGTTTTATTATCTTTGAAAATCTTAGGAAGCCGTGTCAGACCTTTCTCTTAGGGTTGATCCAATGTCCCAAAACGAGGGATGATGTCTTTGTGGGCCATCTCAGTAGAAGATATGGTGTTTGACCCAAAACCCATGGATATTGATGATGGTGTTTCCTTATGGAAACCTTAATTGATTTGGTAGTGAACTACTCACTAGTGAAGAAGAACTTGGTTGATGGACCTAAAGCTTAGTTGGACCTGGTTTGAAGACATCCCTCCATACTAGGTAAGTAGTATGATGTGTTGAAAGAAGCCCATCCAAAAATATTGAAGTTAGGCCCATTAAATCCCTATTTTTGAACAAGTTGTCAAAGCAGTGGCATTTTGGTAATTTTCTGTTTTGAAGGTTTTTAAAAGCTTTATTTCTTTTAATTTCGTGGTAAACATTCCCACTAGGTTTCTAACTCTCTATGGAACGTGGAAAGGACCTTAGATCTTCCTCTTTGGCAACCAATCAATCAGCAGGGTCAATTTGGTCACTTTGGTGAAATCCTAGTAATTCTTGGACTCTGTGTGCTATTTAAAGAGGGGGATCTGCATGTTTTTTAATCCCAATCTGTTGTAAACCTTTGGAGAACGTGGGAAGAGCCCTACATCCTCTCCTTTGAAGCCAAGAAAGACCCTCAAGCATCTGTTTAGATTTCTTCATCGGTTTCTCTTCTAAAAGGTTAATATTCAATTCGCTTCTTCTTTAATTCATTCTTTCTTCTCTACTTCTGATATTCTGATTATGAGAAGGGTATTACACTGCTGTAATGACCTCTTCTCTAATTCTTTTAGCCCTAGAGTGAATCCCCCAATTCACTCTATGTTCTTGAAGCCATATGGCGATGATTCTTGAATTTGATTCCACCAACAATCTTGATGATACTTTCCCTGAATCTTCTACCTATCTTTATGATTGTGGGGAAGGTCTCATACTATTACCATGACCTTCCCTTGTGTCCTCATGATTGAGGAGTTGATCCTTGTTTTTCCTTGGAACAATTGGCAACCCTTCTATTTTCTATTAATTCATTGGATCCTCCCCAAGACTTTCTTTATTATGATTTCTTTATCTTTATTCCCTAGGGTGAATCTTTATTCTCCCTAGTCTTCCCATGGGATATTAGGATTTCTTTCCTTTGAATTTATTTACATTCTTTCCTCTCATTGGTAGACCCTTCCTAATTCCATTCTTGATTTTGAAATATTAATGAGATGTTCCTTTATCTATCTTGGGTTGTTTTTGTAAGAGTTAATTATGGGTAACTCTCATGGGAGGTAACCAACTCTTATGAGAGGTAACCATATCTGAGACCCTAATGTTCTTTTATCTGTTGGAAACTTCCCAACACCTTTTTAGATTGTGCATTCTTTTTTTCTCTTTCCTAGGGTGAATCTTGATTACCCCTAGCCTTTCCATGAGAGCCATCAGTTTTGTTCTGAATCTGCGCACCGAAGAGGGGTGAATTAGTTGAAATACCTAATGAACTCCTGTGCTCAATCCGATTATATTTCCCGAAACTAGACTTCTTGATGGACTTCCAGGAGAAAACCTCACTCAATTTGACCCCATATAACCTTCCAAATCCCTGTCCGAAGTTGTTGAACTATGTCTGTCAAATCCTGCTTGCGCATCAAAGAAGATGAGCTTATTTGGTGGACCTAATGAACTCCCATTCATGATCTGAAAGTATCTCTGGAAGCTAGACTTCTTGATTGACTCTTAGAAGAAAACCTCACTCAATTTGACCCTGTATAGCCCTCCGAATCCCTGTTTGAACCTTGCTGTCCTGATTGGTCGATTCATTGGTCGATTGGACCAACAGACCAATCAATCAACCAATGGTGTTTGAATTTACCATTTTGGTCCTGTCTCTTCTATTTAAGTCTAATATCGGGAATACTCCACCTCCTATGCCTCCTAAGCCTCTGGAATGAGTTAGAACCCTAATCTAATCAATTCCCTTGCATTCCTTGGTGATCTCTCACAAGACTTGAAGTAATCTTCTTCCTCTGGTGTCAAAGGTATGTCTACTCTCTTTTCTTTCTTCTCCATCTCTGATTTTCTTTCTTTAATCTGTTCTTAGGTGAGATCAGGAAGTAGATGATGCACTCTTGCAACCATCCACTCCATGATCTCATCTTGTTCCTTGAGATCTATGATCATCATCATGATCTCAACCCCAGCCAGTTAAATTCTTGAAACCCTAACCTTGTGTGATCATCCGGAAAACCTTTGGTGACCTCACATGTGAGGGAAACCTCATGGGTAATGTGGAGGTTGATCTAAATTCAATATTCTGTAATTCTTCTTGTTGTAATTGGCCAATCATCAATTCCCTCCCTCCTGTGATCTTAACCTTTTTATGGGAACCATAAGGTTGAAACCATTGTTTCTTGGGTCAAATCAAGAACCCATATTTTTACCATGACTTGATGATTTTATCTTCCTATATGATTCTAATACATCCTAGGAAGTTCCCCTTCGAATTTCGGATCAATCCGACTTCAAACGAAGAAGTTATGGTCAAAACAGTTTTCACTATTCCGTACTGACTCGATTGGTCGACTCATTGGTCGACTGGGTCAGTAGACCAAGGCAATCGACCAATCAAGTCAGTAGCTTCAATTTTCGCTCGATTTGATTCGTTTTTTCTCCGATCTTTTAGGCATCTTTCCTGATGTTGTATCTATGCTTGTTAGGGTTTTATTTGCCATGTTTGGTGTCTCTCTCTTTGATCTTTGGATTATCTTCGGCGATAATCAAGGTAAGGACAGTTAATTCCTTAACTACATAGATTGCTTGTTCTCTGGTTTCTACTTTATGAAACTATGAGATTACCTACTGATATTGTATTTTAATTCTGATCTCCTACTGTGAGAACAGTAGCTCTTTATCATGTTTCTTTTATTGATTAGACTTATGTAAGATTGCTTATTACTATATTGCTTTATGATTTGATCATGACTTTACATTCTCTTTTATATAATAAGTTTCTGATTGTATATGTCATGACTGATTTTGAGAATGTGTTTGCTTAAGTTTGGTTTGGGATTGGGGAGTGTCCTTTTGACACTTCTGTCCTTGGACATTATCGGAAATAGTATGGGATGTTTCCGGGGTTTCCCATCGACGCTTTCCCGAATCATTGGTTGTCATACCTAGGGATGTCTAGCAGTGTTTGGCTAGGTTTTACCCCTGTTATATCAGACCCGATTCGGAAGGGTATTGAGACCGAAAGACCCGTGGCAGCAATGGGGATTCACGGGCACTCAAGACCGGTGAGTTATATCCGTGAGAGGACGGGAATCACATTGTGGGGGCCATTTATTGGAGGGTTGCATATGGCTAGACTTGGGCTCATGGGCGCTCGAGACCGGTGAGTTATATCCATGAGAGGACATGAGAGCTTCCCGTTTACCATATGTGGATAACCAATAGGGTTGATGAGTCCGGTGAGTAATATCCGTGACTCTAGTGTGAAGGATACCGGAAAGGATCCCGAGAGGGGAGGAATGGAAGTATCTGGACCTGACTTGATGTAACTGAGTAGATGACTTGCATTGGGCTAGGCTTTTCCCTGACATGCGCCGGTACTTATACCAAATGGTTGTGAGAGAGTGTGTTGACTTAACCCCCTACCATGGTTTGTCCGAGAGGGATGCCCGGACCCACTACCAACAGGAGCCATATGCGTGACCTTCCCAAAGAAGTACGGTGCTATGACTTAAAGCATGTCTGCCATAGAGACCAGCATACATAGAGTTTCGATGCATACATACATTACTTGTTTCATATTGCATTGCATCTTGTTATGGTTTGCTTCCATGTTGTTTATGTTGTTATGGATTAACTTGCCTTCTCGAGTTTCTTTCGAAACTCATTCCTTTTTTTTGTACAATCTGTTGTTAGACTTCTCTACAGGTTTGGATTTCTTTGACGGCCCGTATGAGGAAGCGCAAGGTGAAGAAGATGAAGAACAAGAAGAGCTGACTGAAGATGTGGATTAGATTTCCTTTGTTTCTTCTAGACTTATCTTTTACTTTACTTGTATTAGCTTAGAGCTTTATTTAGATTTCGATCTACCTTCCGCATGTGTTTGTAGGGT
Organism: Hakea prostrata; assembly: GCF_041222555.1. Classification (NCBI taxonomy): domain Eukaryota; kingdom Viridiplantae; phylum Streptophyta; class Magnoliopsida; order Proteales; family Proteaceae; genus Hakea; species Hakea prostrata. Next base: position 28,649,505 of record NC_142604.1, read on the forward strand.
ATATTTCCGCTATACTCTACAATTGTCTTTTGATTTGGTATCTTGTTATTCCGCACTCTGATATTCTATAGTGATCCTTTTGAGATCCTTTCTTGACTTTTATTATAAATTACTTGAACATTATGATTTGTTCTTGCTTTTGATTATGTTATTGTGCGAAATGGATATGATCGTTCCTAAACTTGATCTTTAGGGCTGTGGATCACACTCTCGGGTATGCTAGTTAGGGTACGCTGGGAGGATGTGACATCACCTAGATTGATTGTACTTAGGATTTCCCTTTATGCTTTTCAAATGTAAACTTTTTTTTTTTTAAGTTAATGAAGTTCTTTTTGTTTCTCTTTATTATTGTGTGTTATGCACTTTTCTTTTATTGCTTATATGATATTTGTTCAAATATAATTATTGTGGATTGTTCAGAAGTATTCAGTTATGTTTCATTAAACAAGTTTCTAATCCAAGTGTTCTATTATTCACTTCTAAGAGTAGATGAGTCACTTCTGGATCTATGACTCATAAATGTTTTGTTACTGTTTTCTGTGGTTAGGATTTCCTTGAACTTGGCTCTGATACCACTCTGTCACATCCCCCCAGCCGGTACCCTAACAGGCATACCCGGGAGTGTGATCCACAGCCCCGAAGATCAAGTATCGAGGAAATCATCCTCCCACATATACAATAACATAATCATAAACAAGAAATAATCAAGGTTTAAACATTATAAAAAAAATATTTAACTCAAGAAAGAATAAATGATATAATCAGAGTGCGGAAAAGACACCAGATATCCGAAGATATCAAGATAAGTAAAGTGAGGCGGAAACTCACTTCACAAACATAGCGGAACGTAAAATGAAAGTTTAAAATGAAATACAACTGAAACCAATGTACTAATAAATAAACTAAGAATATGAGTCTTCAAGTTTATAGATGACGTCTTCATAAGTGTGGACTTCATCAATCCAACGGGTTTGTTGTAACTCTACGCTGCCTTCAAAGGTAGTACGCAGCTTGCTGCCGAGGGATCATTAGAGTAAGCTTGATCGTCGCAAGCACCTTGCGTGTAATACGCTTCATTGGCTTGTGCTTCATTGTACTGCTCGTCATAATACTCTGTACCTGCAGGATAATCTAACAAGAAAATGTACAAAAAGGAATGAGTTTCGAAGAAACTCAGTAAGGCAAGTTAATCCATAACATCATAGATAACAAGTGGCAAAACATAACATGATGCAATGCATTATGGAACAGATAAAGTATGAATGCATCTAAACTCTATGTATCCTGGTCTCTATGGCAGACATGCTTTAAGTCATAGCACCGTACTTCTTTGGGTAGGCCACCACTTCCCTCAGCCATCCCGGCATCTTGGGTCTGCCGGGTAATTGGGTAAAGTCCTCATCAAACCATGGTAAGGGATTTAGTCAACACACTCTCTCACAACCATTTGGCATAAGTACGGGCGCATGTCAGGGAAAAGCCTAGCCCAATACAAATCATCTAGTTAGTCATATCATGTCAGATCCGGATACTTTCCCTATGGCACCGACCAACTCGGACTACGGACTCATCAACCCTATTTGTTATCCACATATGGTAACCGGGAAGCTGTCATGTCCTCTCACGGGTTGGTCACCGGTCTTGAGTGCCCATGAGCCCAAGTCTAGCCATATGCAACCCTGCAATAAATGGTCCCCACAATATGATTCCCATCCTCTCACGGGTTGGTTACCGGTCTTGAGCGCCCGTGAGTCACATTCGCTACCATGGGTCGTTCGGTCTCAATACCCTTCCGATTTGGGTCTGATATAACAGGGGTAAATCCTAGCCAAACACTACTAGACATCCCTAGGTATGACAACCAATGATTCAGGAAAGCATCGATGGGCATCTTCGGAGAACATCCCATACTATTCCCTCCGATGTCCAAGGACACAAGCGTCAAAAGGACACTCCCCAATCCCAAACCAAACCTAGGCAAACACATTCTCAAATCAGTCATGACATACACAACCAACAGTTCATCATATACAAGAGAATGTAAAAGCAAAATCAGATTAAGCGAAGAATAATTAACTCATATAACATGAATAATAAAAAGGATAACATAGACAAGTGCTACTGTTTTCACAGTAGGAGATCAAAATTAAAATACAATAAGAGTAGGTAATACCATAGTTTCATAAAGTAGAAACCAGAGAACAAGCAATCTAAGTAGTTAAGGAATCAACTATCCTTACCTTGATTATCGAAGAAGATGATCCAAAGATCAAAGAGAGCAACTCCAAACTTAGCAAATAGACTCCTAACAATCATAGATACAACATTAGGGAAGATGCCTAAAAGATCAGAGAGCAAATGAATCAAATCGGGCGAAAAACGAAGCTACTGACTCCTTTGGTCGAGTGCTTGGTAGACTGGCCCAGTCAACCAAGCAGTCGACCAAGCAAGTCAGTACGGAATTGTACAGACTGCTTTGGCCATAACTTCCTCGTTTGAAGTCGGAATGATCCGAAATTCGAAGGGGAACTTCCTAGGATGTATTAGAATCATATAGGAAGATAAAAACATCAAGTCATGGTTAAAATTTGGGTTCTTGATTTAACCCAAGAAATTAGGGTTTCAACCTTATGGTTCCCATAAAAAGGTTGAGATCACAGAATGAAAGGGAAATAAATGATTTGCCAATTATAACAAGAAAATCATGGCAAATCATAGAAATTATAGTTTAGGTTACTAGAAATATTACCCATGAGGTTTCCCTCGCATGGGAGGTTACCAAGAGTTTCCAGAACTCAAGCAAGGGTTAGGGTTTCAAGAAAATCATCGGCTAGGGTTGAGATCATGATGATGATCATAGATCTCAAAGAAATGAAGGAGATCACGAAGGGATGGTTGCAAGGATGCAGCACAACTTCCTGATCTCAATCAAGAACAAGATCAAGAGAAGAAAATTAATAATTCAGAATAGATACTAACCTTGAATTGTAAGAATAGAGAAGAGAGGCTTCAGATCTGCAGAGGAATCTTCAAAATCACCAGAGAGAGTTTCGGAGAGGTGTTCTCAAGTTCACAAAGTGTTTAGGAGGCAGCCGTAACAAAGAAATACGAAGTAGGGTTTTAAATAAGAGTGAAAAACCCTAAAATTACAATTTCTCGGATTTCACCTTCCTTTGGTCGAGTGCTTGGTCGAGTGGCCCACTCGACCAGTCAGTCGACCAAGGCAGACAGTAAGGAATAATCAAGGATTTGGAGGATCAAATGCGCTTGAAACCTTATGGGCTTTTGCATACACATCAAGTAACATGTCAAGTGTGAAGAAATACCTTCAAACCAAGTCAAATAATACTCCAAGTCCTTCAACTAATCTCATCTTCAGACAACTGCAGCTTCCTTCCCAAATCTACACAGACATCCAAGTATGGAACTCCACCAACAACATCCATGGGTTCAAAGTCAAACACCATGTCTTCTACTGAGATGGCCCATAGTTGGCTTCTTTATTTACTCTGGGTCTTGGGACCTAAAAACAACCGGGTTACCGGGTCAAGGTCAGGGTTAGGTTAGGGCTGGGTTTCACATACACCCTATCCCACTCCTGCTTTTCAGTCTAGGAGTATAGGTCAAAGCCCTGGTTTTTGACAGCCTGGTCAGTTTCAGTATGGCGAGAATCGACCACCAGTGAATGCAAGTGCTAGTCCAGTGAATGCGAATCCTAAGCCTTTTGTTCAGAAGCCTCCTGTTGCAGCTGCTTCGGTAGGACCGAGCAATCTTGTTTGCTTCTATTGTAAGCAGTCTGGTCATTTTGCTCGCGATTGTCCAAAAAGCCTGTCCAACAACCTATCCCAGTGGTGAAAAGTGCTCCTGCTCCTTCCTCTAGTAGAGTGTTCAGTATCTCTAGTACTGAGCAAGATGGAAGCCATGATGTGATCACAGGTACATTGTCAGTCGTTTCTTTTCCTGCATTTGTTTTATTTGATATGGGTGCATCTCATTCTTTTATATCATCTGCATTCATTAAGAAGACTGACCTAATCCCTGAGGAATTGTCTAGTTGTTTATTGATTAGTACACCTACTGGTCCTACTGTGAAACTAGATAAAGGATTAGTTAAATGTCCTGTGTTGATTGGTAAGATGAATTTGGAAGCTAATTTGGTACTTCTTGATATGAAAGACTTCGATGTTATTTTGGGAATTGAATGGTTAACAGCCCACAAAGCTGTATTTCTTTGCTCCTCGAGAAAGATTCAATTCCATACTTGCGTAGGTTCAGTTTTTGAATTTCAAGGTGAGAAAAGAAGGGTTTGTACAAAGATATTGTCCACACTGATGCAAATCTATACCATAGTAGACGATGCTTCTTCTGAAGGCAAGAGAAAAGAGTTGACGAAGTCAAGGTTGTCTATGACTTTGTTGATGTCTTCCCTGATGATCTATCGGGAGTGCCTCCAGATAGGGATGTTGAGTTTTCTATTGATCTCGTCCCTGGTGTCGCTCCGATATCTAAGGCTACGTATAGGATGGCTCCTAAGGAGTTAAAAGAGTTGCAAAACTAGTTAAATGAGCTCATTGAAAGAGGTTTCATACAACCTAGTGTGTCACCTTTGGGAGCTCCGGTCTTGTTCGTCAAGAAGAAGGATGGTAGTATGCGTCTGTGCATTGATTACCGTGAGTTGAATAACTTGACTATCAAGAATAGATACCCGCTGCCCCGGATTGACGATCTCTTTGATCAATTGAAGGGTGCAGCTATGTTCTCAATGATTGACTTAAGATCTGGATATCACCAGTTGAAAGTGAAGTCAAGTGATATCTTCAAGACAGCTTTCCAAACTAGGTACGACCATTATGAATTCCGAGTCATGCCTTTTGGATTGACTAATGCTCCTGCTGTGTTCATGGACCTCATGAACCGAGTCTTTCATGATGTGCTCGATAAGTTTGTGATTGTCTTCATTGACGATATTCTGATTTATTCGAAAAGTGAAGAAGAGCATGAAAGGCATCTAGATTTCACTTTGCAAAGACTACGAGAAAAGAAACTTTATGCTAAGTTTAGCAAGTGTGATTTCTGGCTCAAGAGTGTAGTATTCCTCAGCCATGTGGTTTCTGCTGAAGGTATTCGTGTTGATCCTGAAAAAGTCCAAGTAGTTGCTGACTGGGAAAGACCGAAGACTGTAACGGAAATAAGAAGTTTCCTTGGTCTGGCAGGTTACTATAGAAGATTTATTGAGAACTTTTCTCGATTAGCTGCTCCTATGACTAAGTTAACCCAGAAAGAAGAGAAGTTTGTTTGGTCTGACGCTTGTGAGAAGAATTTCCAAGAATTGAAGGATAGACTGACAAGTGCCCCGGTTTTGACTATACCTGATAGTTCTGGCGGTATGATAGTCTATATTGATGCATTGAAGATTTGTTTGGGTTGTGTACTGATGCAACACGGTAAGGTTGTAGCCTATGCCTCTCGGCAATTGAAGGATTATGAGCGGAATTACCCCACTCATGATTTAGAGCTTGCCGCTGTTGTTTTTGCTTTGAAGATTTGGAGACATTACCTCTATGGTGAGAAAATTGCCATATTCACGGATCATAAGAGTTTGAAATACTTCTTTACCCAGAAAGAGTTAAACATGAGGCAAAGAGGATGGTTGGAACTAGTCTCTGATTATGATTGTGATATTCAGTATCACCCTGGTAAGACAAACGTTGTTGTTGATGCTCTTAGTAGGAAGATTCAGAAGAAGGTTTTGGATTTGAATGCTTTGAGTCTACCTTTGTTGTCTTCTATTGAGAGTTTTGATTTGGAAGTTGTTCCTGAGAATTCTGTCGTTGTTCTTTCTGCTATGACGGCAAGGTCTGGTCTAGAGATAAGATTCTTGCTTTGTAGAGTTCTGATCCAGAACTTATGGACAAAGTTGAGAAGATTTCTTTGAATCCTGAAATGGATCCCGACTTTGGTATATCTTTGGATGGTGCTTTATTGTTTAGAGGTAGATTGTGTGTGCCAGCAAATGGAGATTTGAAGAAGGAAATATTGAAGGAAGCACACCAATCAATCTTTACAGTACACCCTGGAAGCACCAAGATGTACAAGGACTTGAAGAAACATTTTTTGTGGATTGGTTTGAAGGCCGATGTTGATGACTTTGTTGCCAAGTGTGAGACTTGCCAGCATGTGAAAACCGTTCATCAACCTCCCTCTGGATTGCTTCAGCCCCTTCCTATTCCTAGTTGGAAGTGGGAAGATATCTCTATGGACTTCGTGACTAGCTTGCCTCGGACAAGTAAAGGCAATGACACTGTGTGGGTTGATAGGTTGACCAAATCAGCCCATTTCATTCCTATGAAGATCACTCATACCTTGGATAAGCTAGCTAGACTTTATGTGGATAATGTGGTTCGTCTACATGGTGTACCAATGAGTATTGTGTCTGATCGTGATGCTAGGTTCACCTCAAGGTTTTGGAATAGTTTACAAAAGGCCTTGGGAACCCAATTGAACTTGAGTACAGCTCATCATCCACAGTCAGATGGACAATCTGAGCGGACAATTCAGACTTTGGAAGACATGCTCAGATCTTGCGTGGTGGATATGGGTGGAAATTGGGATGAACACTTAGCTTTGGTTGAGTTTGCCTATAATAACAGTTATCATGCAACGATAGGCATGGCTTCATTTAAGGCTTTGGATGGTTGCACTTGTAGAACACCATTGTATTGGACTGAGACGGGTGAAAGAAAAGTCTTAGGTCCTGAAATGATTGAAGCTACGAGCGCAATGGTGGATATGATAAGAGAAAGGATTAAGTCTGCTCAGTCGAGACAGAAATCCTATGCTGACAAGAGAAGGACTAATCTGGAATTTCAAGTTGGAGAGAAAGTTTTCTTGAAGGTTTCACTAATGAAGGGTGTCACATCCTCCCAGCCGGTACCCTAACTGGCATACCCGAGAGTGTGATCCACAGCCCTAAAGATCAAGTTTAGGAACGATCATATCCATTTCGCACAATAACATAATCAAAAGCAAGAACAAATCATAATGTTCAAGTAATTTATAATAAAAGTCAAGAAAGGATCTCAGAAGAATCACTAAGAATATCAGAGTGCGAAAACATGATACCAAATCAAAAGACAACTGTAGAGTATAGCGGAAATATACTCCACAAACATATGCGGAAGGTAGATCGGAATCTAAGTAAACCTCTAAGCTAATACAAGTAAAGTAAAAGATAATTCTAGAAGAAACAAGAGAAATCTAATCCACATCTTCAGCCTTCGTCTTCTTCACCTTGCGCTTCCTTATATGGACCGTCATGGTATTCCAAACCTGCAGAGAAGTCTAACAACAGATATGGTACAAAAGGAGTGAGTTTCGAAAGAAACCCAAGTAAAGGGCGATTAAATCCACAATAACATAAATGGCAGGATTACAAAGCAAACATAAATGCAATATGGTATGAGACAAACAATGAATGTATGAATCTAACTCTATGTATGCTGGTCTCTATTGGCAGACATGCTTTAAGTCATAGCACCGTACTTCTTTAGGAAGGTCTCAATCACTCATCATCAGTTGGTAATGGGTCCGGCATCCCTCGGGACATTCCATGGCTGGGGGTATAGGTCACCACTCTCTCACATCACCATTGGTCTAAGTACCGGCGCATGTCAGGGTAAAGCCTAGCCAAATGCAAGTCTTCTACTTAGTTACATCAAGTCAGATCCAGATACGTCCATTCCTCGTCCCTGACGATCCTTTCCGGTATCCTTCACACTAGAGTCCTCATAGTCCCTGACTACGGACTCATCAACCCTACTGGTCATCCACATATGGTAAACGGGAAGCTCTCACGTCCCCTCACGGGTTGGTTACCGGTCTTGAGCGCCCGTGAGCCCAAGTCTATCCATATGCAACCCTACCAATAAATGGCCCCCACAATGTGATTCCTGTCCTTTCACGGGTTGGTTACTAGTCTTGAGCGCCCATGAATCCCTATTGCTACCACGGGTCGTTCGGTCTCAATACCCTTCCGAATCGGGTCTGATATAACGGGTTATTCCTAGCCAAACACTGCTAGACAGCCCTAGGTATGAAAATCAATAGTTCAAGAAGGTGTCAATGGGCATCTTCGGAGAACATCCCATACTATTCCCTTCGATGTCCAAGGACAGAAGTGTAAAAAGGACACCTCTCCTTCCCGAACCATACTTAATCAATCACAATCACAAATCAATCATATCATATACATTTACAGTATATAGAAAATATACCATAATAAGATTCATCTCATATATAGTTGACAAATAAAGACTTTCATAAACTAAAGAAAGCAAGTAAATAATGCTACTGTAATTGAAGTAAATACAGCAGTAATATATTCATAAAAGAATCTAATTATGGTAACAAATCCGAAAGATTCTAATATAGAAACTAAAATCACACAATCTATGCTATTATAGAAGTAACCATCCTTACCTTATATAACTTGAAGAGAATCTCCAAGGATCAAGGAGAATCTTCCCAAACTTGGCAAGAAGGTCCTAAACAAGTATATATATCATATTAGGAAAGAAACCTAGAAGGAAAGATATCAAAACATCCAAAACAGACCAAATCTGGAGTTGTTGTACTCATTGGTCAATTGGATTGGTCTACTGTCTCAGTCGACCAATCAGTCGACCAACAGAGACAGTGGCCTACAAAATCAGAGTTTTAAGAATAAAGAACCGAATTTGGTGGTTCAAAAGGGTACCAAACAAGGGGGAAACTACTATGACAATTTCCTACTATGACACTAATCAAATCAAGTCTTCAAGTTACAAATTAGGAAACAAAAGTTACCATAATTAGATCAATCATGGTTCTTGAAGAATTCATAGTAACAATCATGGACAAGAACGATAGGATGATGGATCATTGATTGTGATAAAGAAATCATGAAAAGCATGCATAGATCTTCAAGAAAAATAGATCTAAGACTGAAGAACATGAATCTAAATAAGGAAACAAAACTTACCATAAATGTATTAGTTATGGTTCTTGGAGAAAGCATGGTATGATCAAGAAGAAAGAACTAGAGATTGATAGGTTACAACTCTTGTAAAGAAAACACAGCGATTAACTACTAATATGATCAATAAAACAGATCTAAAAAGATCAGAATTTGAATCAAAAGATGAACAAAGACAAGATCATGATTTAGATCATGATTCCTTCAAAAGCTTGCATTGATCATGATTAAGATCATTGCATTAGCCATTAATCCTTAGGAAGATCATGAGGGATGAGTAGAGAGATGTTTGCAACAGAGAATGCATCATCTTCTCTACTATGTCAGCCCAAAAAGGAAAGAAAAACAGAGATGGAGAAGAAGAAGAGAGTGTAGACATACCTTTGATGCAAGAGGAAGAAGATTACTTGAGTTCTTGCGAGGGATCAACCAAGGATGCAAGGAAATTGATTAGAATGGAGTTCTAACTCGTTCCAGAGGCTTAGGAGGCAGAGGAGACGAACTAATCCCGAGATTGGACTTAAATAGAGCAAGAAAGACCTAAATCTGGAAAACAGATCTCATTGGTCGATTGGATTGGTCTACTGGCCCAGTCGACCAATCAGTCGACCAATGGAGACAAAGAAGGTACAGATTGCACTGTTTTGGTCATAACTTCTTCGTTTGAAGTCCGATTGATCCGAAATTCGAAAGGGAACTTCACACAAACATACTAAGACTATCTATCATGAATTTGACATCATCCATGGTTCAAAAATCAGTACTTTATAAATTGGGAACATGAGTTTCTAAATTGGAAACAACATGGTTCTCATAGCAAACTCACCATGGATTCAAGGGAAGAATTAGAGAGAACAAGGCTTCTCTCTAATGGAATATCAAGAACATATCAGAGGCAAGAATAACTAAATATAAAATCAAAAGAATACTAATCCTAGAATGAGAGGAATCAAAAATAGAAACTTACTAGAATGCTTATATCAATGGTCAACATAGAAGGCTAAAATGGCTAGAAAGAAAGGGGAATTGATTCAAAGAGATGAAACACATTGGAACAGCAATAAAGGCTAAGATCAAACATGTTAAACATTAATAAGAAAAGAAGCTACAGTAGAATGATCATGCTGTCCAAAATTCAATCAAAATCAGTGAAGAATTGAGGAGATTCACCATGTGGTTTCAAGGAATTGATAGAGTGATTGGGGGTTCACTCTAAGACATAAGGAGATTAGAGAATAGGTAGTTATAGTAGTTTAACACCTTCTCCACAATCAAAGCATCAAGATAGAACAGTAAGAAGAAGAAAAGAGAGAAGAATGAGATAGAACACTGAAATCAAGGTCCAACTTCAAGATGTAACATTAAAATAACCTTTCATCACCCAAAATAGATAGGGTGTCCTGGCTAGGTTTGGGCTGGATTTCACAAAGGGTGTGATGAGATTTAATGTTAAAGGAAAGCTTAGCCCTCGTTTTATTGGACCTTTTGAGATTTTGGAAAAGGTTGGACCCGTTGCTTATCGATTGGCATTACCTCCGGCTATTGCTATTGTGCATAATGTGTTCTAGGTTTCGATGCTCCGGAAATATGTTGAAAATCCGAAACATGTCTTACAGCAAGCACCTGAAGGACTTAGTGCTGATCTTACCTATAATGAAGAGCCAGCTGAAATTTTGGATAAGAAAGACAAGCAATTGCGGAATCACACCATCCCTTTGGTAAAGATTCATTGGAAGGACCATACCCCGGAAGAAGCTTCTTGGGAGAAGGAAGAAGATATGAAGGAGAAGTTTCCTCACCTCTTTGGAAGCACAGGTACGCTTTCAATTTCGAGGATGAAATTTCTTTAAGGGGGGTAGAATGTGAAACCCAGCCACGACCTAATCCGGAAACTTTGTTATTTGTAGGTCCAGGTGACCCGAAGTAAGGCAAGAAGTCATCTTTGGGCCATTTCTGTTGAAGACTTGATGGCTGGATTGGAATCCATGAGTGTTGATGCCAGTGTCCCAATGGTGGAAACTGCACCCGGATGAAGATTGGATTAGTTGATGGTCTTGGAGTGGTCTCTGTATTGATTCAAAGGCATTTCTAACTCCTAGGTATGTCACTCTAGGTGTGTGAAAAACCTCTTGATGTTTGGACTTGATCTGAGCCTTCAATTCCTTGTTTTGAAGTTGCTGTCTTGATTGGTCGACTCATTGGTCGATTGGACCAATCGACCAATCAATCGACCAATTGATTATGTTTTTGAAATTTGAATCCTGTCTCTTCTATTTAAGTCTAATCTCGGGAATACTCCGCCTCCTCTGCCTCCTAAGCCTCTGGAATGAGTTAGAACCCTGATCTAACCCATTTCCTTGCATTCTTTGGTGATCTCTCGCAAAGACTTGAAGAATTCTTCATCCTCCTACAACAAAGGTATGATTTCACTCACTCTTTCTTCTATCTTTGATTTTCTTTCGTTAAATCTGTTCTTCGTTTAGATCAGGAAGAAGATGATGCACTCTTACAACCATCTATTCCATGATCTCATCATGTTCTTTAAGATCCATGATCATCATCATGATCTTAACCTCAGCCAGTCGAATCTTCGAAACGCTAACCCTAATCCTTCGAAACCCTAACCTGTGAGATCGTCTGGAGAGCTTTTGGTAACCTCCCTGGTGAAGGAAAATCCTCTTGGGTGATATTGTGTTAACCTAAACATCATCATTGAATGACCCTTCTTGTTATTTTTGGCTAACAATTTATCTCCCTTCATCCAGAGCTCTCAATTAATTTCCGAGGGAACCAAAGAGGGTAAAACCCTAATTTCTTGGGTAAGATCAAGAACCTCTAGTTTGATCATGGTAACCCAATCAATGTGTTTCTTTACTATGTCTGTAATCCTCAAATCCTAATTCTTGAATCTTTGATTATATAATTTTTCTCTCATAATCTATGTTTAACCTAGTAGGTTAACCTTTGTGTTCCTAGGTTATAATTTGGGAACTTGATTTGATTTATGATTTGATATCATCTATACCCTTGAATACTACCATGATAATTCCCCTCTGATTTGTACCCTTTTGAACCATCGAATTCGGTTCTGGATTCTCAAAATTCGGATTCTTGCAGGCCACTATCTGCATTGGTCGACTAATTGATCGACTGGTCCAGCTGACCAATCAATCGACCAATGAGTACAACAACCTCAATCTTGGTCTGTTTCGATTGATTTATAATCTTTTCCTTTATGCATCTTTCCTAACATGTTGTGTGCACTTGTTTAGGATTGTCTTCTCAAGTTTAGTCAAGATCATACTTGATTCTTTAAGATCCTATCCAAGTTAGAAGGTAAGGACAGTTAATTCCTTGACTACATAGATTGCTTGTTCTCTCGTTTCCACTGTATGAAACTATGAGATTACCTACTGTTGTTGTATTTTAATTCTGATCTCGTACTGTGGGAACAGTAGCACTTGTTTATATTGTCTTTTTATTATTCATGATATATGAATTACTTCTTATTGCCTAGTCTGATTTTTGCTTTTACATTCTCTTGTATATGATGAACTGCTGGTTGTGTATGTCATGACTGATCTGAGAATGTGTTTGCCTAGGTATGGTTTGGGATTGGGAAGTGTCCTTTTGACGCTTCTGTCCTTGGACATCGGAGGGAATAGTATGGGATGTTCTCCGAAGATGCCCATCGACGCTTTCCCGAATCATTGGTTGTCATACCTAGGGATGTCTAGCAGTGTTTGGCTAGGATATACCCCTGTTATATCAGACCCGATTCAGAAGGGTATTGAGACCGAACGACCCGTGGTAGCAATGGGGATTCACGGGCACTCAAGACCGGTGAGTTATATTCGTGAGAGGACGGGAATCACATTGTGGGGGCCATTTATTGGAGGGTTGCATATGGCTGGACTTGGGATCATGGGCGCTCGAGACCGGTGAGTTATATCCGTGAGAGGACATGAGAGCTTCCCGTTTACCATATGTGGATAACCAATAGGGTTGATGAGTCCGGTGAGTAATATCCGTGACTCTAGTGTGAAGGATACCGGAAAGGATCCCGAGAGGGGAGGAATGGAAGTATCTGGAACTGACTTGATGTAACTGACTAGATGACTTGCATTGGGCTAGGCTTTTCCCTGACATGCGCCGGTACTTATGCCAAATGGTTGTGAGAGAGTGTGTTGACTTAACCCCCTACCATGGTTTGTCCGAGAGGGATGCCCAGACCCACTACCAACAGGAGCCGTATGCGTGACTTACCCAAAGAAGTACGGTGCTATGACTTAAAGCATGTCTACCATAGAGACTAGCATACATAGAGTTTAGATGCATTCATACTTTATCTGTTTCATACTGCATTGCATCATGTTATGTTTTGCCACATGTTATCTATGATGTTATGGATTAACTACCTTACTGAGTTTCTTTGAAACTCATTCCTTTTTGTATATTCTTTGTTTAGATTATCCTGCAGGTACAGATTATTATGACGAGATGTACAATGAAACGCAAGCCGATGAAGCGTATTACACTCAAGGTGTTGGCAACGATCAAGATTACTCTGATGATCCCCCGGCGGATCAAGCTGCGTACTACTTTTGAAAACAACATATAGTTTGAACGGATTCATTGGATTGACGAAGTCCATACTTATGAAGACGTTATCTATAAACTAGAAGACGCTTGATCTTAGTTTATTTCTTAGTACAATTGTTTCAGTTGTATTTCCTTTTTGACTTTCATGCTACGTTCCGCTATATTGGTGAAGTGAGTTTCCGCCTCACTTTACTCTTTTGATATTATTGGATATCTGGTATCTTTTCCACACTCTGATTATACTGAGTATCCATTATTGTTTTGAACCTTTGTTTATAATATTAAACCTTGATTATTTCCTGTTTATGATTATGTTATTGTATATGTGGGAGGATGATTTCCTCGATACTTGATCTTTGAGGCTGTGGATCACACTCTTGGGTATGCCAGTTAGGGTACCGGCTGGGAGGATGTGACAGAGTTTGCCTATAACAATAGTTATCAGTCTACAATAGGCATGGCTCCTTTTAAAGCTTTATATGGAAACACTTGTAGGACACCTCCGTATTGGACTGAAACTGGAGAAAGGAAAGTGTTAGGCCCAGAAATGATTGAAGCTACAAGTGCGATGGTAGATATGATAAGAGAAAGGATTAAGGCTGCTCAGTCAAGACAAAAATCTTATGCTGATAGAAGAAGGTCATATTTGGAATTTCAAGTTGGCGAGAACGTTTTTCTAAAGGTATCGCCTATGAAGGGTGTAATGAGGTTTAATGTTAAAGGAAAGCTTAGTCCTCGTTATATTGGACCTTATGAGATTCTTGAAAGGATTGGATCAGTTGCTTACCATTTAGCTTAGCCTCCGTTACTCACTGAGACTCATAATGTATTTCGTATTTCAATGCTTCGGTAGTATGTTGAGAACTCGGATCACATACTATAGCAAGAACCTGAAGGACTTTTTGTTGATTTATCTTAAAAGGAAGAACTGGTTAAAATCTTGGATAGAAAAGACAAGTAGTTAAGAAATCGAACTATCCCTTTGGTGAAGATTCAGTGGAAGAACCATACCCCTGAAGAAGCGTCTTGGGAGAAGGAAGAAGACATGAAGGAGAAGTTTCCTCATCTTTTTGGAAGTTCAGGTATACTTCCAATTTCAAGGACGAAATTTCTTTTAAGGAGGGGGGAATGTGAAACCCGGCCCTAACCTTAACCCGGATACTCTTTGATTGTAGGTCCGAAGACCCGAAGTAGAAGTGAAAGTCAACTATGGGCCATATTGGTAGAAGATATAGTGTTCGACTCCGAACCTATGGAGATTGAAGATGATGCCCCATACTTGAAGACAGTGTTGGATATAGGGAAGAGACTGCTCCTTGATGAAGAGAAGATTAGTTGATGACCTTAGAGCTTGGTGGGATATGATTTAAAGCCATTTTTCCATGCTAGGTATGTTATAGAATATGTGTTTAAAGTTTCGTTTGATTCCAAGTAGTTGAAGACCCCCAAATCCCTGTCTTTGGCTTTGCTGACAGCCTGGGTCGAGTGCTTGGGTCGACTGGGCCATGCTACCCAGCCAATCGACCCAGAGATAGTGAACTCAAACAAAATCTTCTGTTTTGAGTATCTTACTATATATACCCCATGACTTCATGATTTTAGTATCCCTAGCCTCCATAACACTTAGAGAACGAAGGGAAACCATCTCCAAGCCTCCAAGAGTGAAGAAGAAGATCCAACCTTGCAAACTTGCAAGTTCTCTCTCTTGTTCTTCAATTAAAGGTTAGTATCCATCTTTTGTATTATTGATTCATTCTTTCTATGATCACTCTCATCTTTGAACCGAGATTACGATGAAGATGCTGCAACCTTGTAGTCATACCTTTACAATCTCTTTTCATTCTCTTGTGCTATGATCATCTCATTCATTCTTAACATGATTCTTATGATTTCTTCTAAAACTATGATTATATTCCTCTTTTGATTTGTTCTAGCATTATAGATGCTTCTCTATGATTATTCATACCTCTGATCTACTGTGTTCTTGTACTAGAATGAGATCTAATCATCTCTAGTTCATCTCTTTCATTCATAGCATGCTTCCAATGAAAACTATGATTTTTACCAAAATAGAAACTATGATTCTAAATTAGTAAGTAATGGTTTTAATGGTGAATTGATGTCTAAATTATGCTTTTTAGTCTTAGACTACTATGTTAGACATTCTCTCCAACTTTCGTCGCATTCCGGTTTGTGTAGCATAGGTTTCGGATCAAGATTCTCTTTTTATTTCCGGATTTGCTCTTGGGCAGATTGCTTGGGTCGATTGGAGCACTCAACCCAGCCAATCAACCCGCAAGAACAGAATCTGTTTTCTTCGTCCGATTCGATTTGATTCATGCTTATTCTTTGAGGACTACTTCCTAATGATTGTGTGATGCTATTCTAGGGTTTACTTGCTAACTTTAGATTCATCCTCTTGTCCATCCAGAATACATTTGAATCTATTTAAGGTAAGGAAAGTTGTTACCATATTAACATAGATTGCATAGATTTAGTTTCTAAATTGGGAACTACTTAGATTTGCTACTGTTATGTTAGTTTCTATTATGATATGAATGCTGCAAGTACATTAGGATCTTATTTCCTTATTTACTTTATCTACTTGAATATGTATGAATACTTACTCATGTATGTTTCTTATTTATTTAATCTGTCTTATTATACTCTTTCATATGATGAGATATCTGTCGTGGATGATATGACTGAATTATGATTGTGATTGTTTAGGTATGATTTGGGATTGGGGAATGTCCTTTTGACATTTCTATCCTTGGACCACATTGGGAGTAGTATGGGATATTTCCAATGTTGCCCTTTGACACTTTCTCGGATTATTGGTTTTCATACCTAGGACTTGTCTAGCAGTGTTTGGCTAGGTTATACCCCTATTATATCAGACCCGATTCGGAAGGGTATTGAGACCGAACGACCCATGGTAGCAATGGGGATTCATGGGTGCTCAAGACCGGTGAGTTATATCCGTGAGGGGACATGAATCACATTGTGGGGACCATTTGTGGGTAGAGTTGCATATGGATAGACTTGGGGTCATGGGCGTTCAAGACCGGTAACCAACCCGTGAGAGGACATGAGAGCTTCCCATTTACTATATGTGGATGACCTATAGGGTTGATGAGTCCGTATTTGAGAGAGTCGGATACGCTGACTCTAGTGTGAAGGATAGCGGAAAGGATCCCGAGAGGGGAGGAATGGAAGTATCTGGATCTGAGTTGATGTAACTAAGTAGAAGACTTGCATTGGGCTAGGCTTTACCCTGACATGCGCCAATACTTAGACCAAACGGTGATGTGAGAGAGAGGTGACTTAACCCCCAACCATGGACTGTCCGAGATGGATGAAGGACCCACTACCAACCGGCGTTGTGAGATGAGACCTACCCAAATCAGTATGGTGCTATGACTTAAAGCATGTCTGCCTATAGTGACCAGCATATATAGAGTTAGATTCATACATGCATTGTCTGTCTCATATCATATCACTTTATGCTTTGTTTGTGATACTATGTTATTTATGCTATTATGGAATAACTTGCCTTGTTGGGTTTCTTTTGAAACTCACTCCTTTTTGTACAATATCTTTTGTTAGATTATTCTACAGGTTTTGATGGCTATGAAGCGCAAGATGAAGAAGCGTACCATACGCAAAGTGTTGGTGACTACGAAGATTACCTTGAGGATCCCTCGAGTGGTCTCTCTTGTTACCAGGATTAGCCCTACTGTGGAGTGGGAGCGTCTGAGCATAATTGATGAAGTCTATGTTTTTGAAGACATCCTTTATAAACTAGAAAAGACTCTAGCTTAGTTAGAATATATCTTTCTTTCTTGTCTTTAGAATCAGTTGTAATCCCTTTGATTTTCAAACTACATTCCGTTGTACTCGTGGAGTGAGATTCCGCCTCACTCTACATTTGATTTATACATCTATTGGTATCATTTTCGCACTCTGATGATTATCTCGTTACTTTACCTTGATTCATTTGAATAATATTGTTAACATTGATTTAGTCTTGTTCTTGATTATATTGTTGTGAATGTGGGAGGTTGATTTTACTAACTACTGGATCTTGTGGACTGTGGATCACACACTCGGGTATGCCAGATAGGGTACCGGCTGGGTGGATGTAACATTTATGACTCAGGAATGTTCTATCATTGTTTCTGTGGTTAGGATTTCACTTGGAACTGTGGGCTCTGATACCAATCTGTCACATCCACCCTGCCGGTACCCTATCTGGCATACCCGAGTGTGTGATCCACAGTCCACAAGATCCAGTAGTTAGTAAAATCAACCTCCCACATTCACAATAATATAATCAAGAACAAGACTAAATCAAGGTTAACAATATTATTCAAATGAATCAAAGTAAAGTAAAGAGATAATCATCAAAGTGCGGAAATGATACCAATAGGTATATAAATCAAAAGTAGAGTGAGGCAGAATCTCACTCCATGAGTACAGTGGAATGTAGTTCGAAAATCAAAGGGATTACAACTGATTCTAAAGACAAGAAAGGAAGATATATTCTAACTAAGCTAGAGTCTTTTCTACTTTATAAAGGATGTCTTCATAAACATAGACTTCATCGATTATGCTCAAACGCTCCCACTCCATAGTAGGACTAATCCTTGTAACAAGAGAGACCACTCGAGGGATCCTCAAAGTAATCTTCATAGTCGCCAACACTTTGCGTATGGTACGCTTCTTCATCTTGCGCTTCCTCATATTACGCTTCATAGCCATCAAGACCTGTAGAATAATCTAACAAACAATACTGTACGAAAAGGAGTGAGTTTCAAAAGAAACTTAACAAGGCAAGTTATTCCATAATAGCATAAATAACATAGTAACGTGAACAAAGCATAAAGTGATATTATATGAGACAAACAATGTATGTATGAGTCTAACTCTGTGTATGCTGGTCTCTATAGGTAGACATGCTTTAAGTCATAGCACCATACTTCTTTGGGTAGGTCTCAAATCACTCATCCTCGGTTGGCAAAGGGTCCTTCATCCCTCTCGGACAATCCATGGCTGGGGGTTAAGTCACCTCTCTCTCACATCACCGTTTGGTCTAAGTAATGCCGCATGTCAAGGTAAAGCCTAGCCCAATGCAAGTCTTCTACTTAGTTACATCAACTCAGATCCAGATATGTCCATTCCTCCCCTCTTGGGGTCCTTTCCGGTATCCTTCACACTAGAGTCAGCGTATCCGACTCTCTCAAATACAGACTCATCAACCCTATAGGTCATCAACATATAGTAAACGGGAAGCTCTCATGTCCTCTCACGGGTTGGTTACCGGTCTTGAACGCCCATGACCCCAAGTCTATCCATATGCAACTCTACCCATAAATGACCCCCACAATGTGATTCATGTCCCCTCACGGAAATAACTCACTGGTCTTGAGCACCCATAAATCCCCATTGCTACCACGGGTCATTCGGTCTCAATACCCTTCCGAATCGGGTATGATATAACGGGGTATAACCTAGCCAAACACTGCTAGACAAGTCCTAGGTATGAAAACCAATAATCCGGGAAAGTGTCAAAGGGCAACATTGGAAATATCCCATACTACTCCCAATGAGGTCCAAGGACAGAAATGTCAAAAGGACATTCCCCAATCCCAAATCATACCTAAACAATCACAATCATAATTCAGTCATATCATCCATGACAGATATCTCATCATATGAAAGAGTATAATAAGACAGATTAAATAAATAAGAAACATACGTGAGTAAGTATTCATATATATTCAAGTACATAAAGTAAATAAGGAAATAAGATCCTAATGTACTTGCAGCATTCATATCATAATAGAAACTAACATAACAGTAGCAAATCTAAGTAGTTCCCAAATTGAAAACTAAATCTATGCAATCTATGTAAATATGGTAACAACTTTCCTTACCTTGAATAGATTCGAATGTATTCCGGACGGACAAGAGGAGGAATCCAAAGTTAGCAAGTAAACCCTAGAATAGCATCACACAATCATTAGGAAGTAGTCCTAAAAGAATAAGCATGAATCGAATCGAATCGGACGAAGAAATCAGATTCTGTTCTTGCGGGTTGATTGGCTGGGTTGAATGCTCCAGTCGACCCAGGCAATCTGCCCAAGAGCAAATCCGAAAATAAAAAGAGAATCTTGATCCGAAACCTATGCTAGACAAACCGGAATGTGACAAAACTTGGACAGATTGTCTAACACAGTAGTCTAAGACTAAAAAGCATAATTTAGACATCAAACCACCATTAAAACAATTACTTACTAATTTAGAATCATAGTTTCTATTTTGGTAAAAATCATAGTTTTCATTGGAAACATGCTATGAATGAAAGAGATGAACTAGAGATGATTTGATCTCATTCTAGTACAAGAACACAGTAGATCAAAGGTATGAATAATCATAGAGAAGTATCTATAATGCTAGAATAAATCAAAATAGGAATATGATCATAGTTTAAGAAGAAATCATAAAAATCATGTTTAAGAATGAATGAGATGATCATAGCACAATAGAATGAAAAGAGATTGTAAAGATATGACTACAAGGTTGCAGCATCTTCATCATAATCTCAGTTCAAAGATGAGAGTGATCATAGAAAGAATGAATCAACAATACAAAAGATAGAATACTAACCTTTAATTGAAGAACAAGAGAGAGAACTTGCAAGTTTGCAAGGTTGGATCTTCTTCTTCACTCTTGGAGGCTTGGAGATGGTTTCCCTTTGTTCTCTAAGTGTTTTGGAGGCTAGGGATACTAATATCACGAAGTCATGGGGTATATATAGCAAGATACTCAAAACAAAAGATTTTGTTCGAGTTCAGCAACTCTGAGGCGATTGGCTGGGTAGCATGGCCCAGTCGACCGAAGCAGTCGACCCAGGCTATCAGCAAAACCAAAGACAGGGAATTGAGGGTCTTCCACTACTCAGAATCAAACAAAACTTTAAACACGTATTCTATAACATACCTAGCATGGAAAAATGGCTTTAAATCATATCCCACCAAGCTCTAAGGTCATCAACTAATCTTCTCTTCATCAAGGTGCAGTCTCTTCTTTATATCCAACACTGTCTTCAAGTATGGGGCATCATCTTCAATCTCCATAGGTTCGGAGTCGAACACTATGTCTTCTACTATTATGGCCCATAGTTGACTTTCACTTCTACTTCGGGTCTCCGGACCTACAATCAAAGAGTATCCGGGTTAAGGTTATGGCCGGGTTTCACAATGAGTCCGTAGTTAGGGACTATGAGGACTCTTGTGTGAAGAATACTGGAAAAGATCGCCAGGGGCGAGGAGACGTATCTGGAGCTGAATTGATGTAACTAAGTAGAAAACTTGCATTTGGCTAGGCTTTACCTTGACATGCGCCAATACTTAGACCAATGGTGATGTGAAGAGAGGTTACCTAAACTCCAGCCATGGAATGTCCCGAGGGATGCCGGACCCACTACAAAACGGCGTTGTGTGATGAGACCTTCCCAAAGAGGTATGGTGCTATGACTTAAAGCATGTCTGCCAATAGAGACCAGCATACCTAGAGTTAGAACCATAATGCATTATATGTTTCAATACTTATACCAATGGTGATGTGAGAGATAGGTTACCTAAACCCCAGCCATGGAATGTCCCGAGGGATGCCGGACCCACTACGAAATGGCGTTGTGTGATGAGACCTTCCCAAAGAAGTATGGTGCTATGACTTAAAGCATGTCTGCCAATAGAGACCAGCATACCTAGAGTTAGAATCTCAATGCATTATATGTTTCATATCACATTGCATCATACTTTGCTTTGAAATCCTGCCATTTATGTGATTATGGATTAACTACCTTATTGGGTTTCTTTTGAAACTCACTCCTTTTGTACTATGTCTTGTTAGATTACTCTATAGGCTCAGAGTATTATGATTGCTCGTATGAAGAAGTGCAGGGAGAGGAGACATATCTCCAAGAAGGTGATTGCGGTTACGACGATTACCTTAAAGATTCCATGGGTGGTCATGCTGCGTACAATGCTTAGTCCGTCAATAGAGTGGAAGCGTCCTTGTGATATTTTTGAGATTTACACTTATAGAGATGTTCTCTATAAGATTGAAAACGATTTATTTACTCATTGCACTTGTTATTGGGATTAGTTATAACTTCTTTTCCTTTTCTTCCTGAACTACTATTTCGTTGTGATTGGTAGAGTGAGATTTCCGCCTCACTTTACTTTATGATCTTGACATTATTGTTACCTTTCATACTCTAATGATATATGATTTTATTTCCTTCCTTATTTGGATCTCTCATTTATACTTTGCACATTGATTATTTATGTTCTTGATTATGTTATTGCTTATGTGGGAGGATGATTTCCTTGATACTTGATCTTTGGGGCTGTGGATCACACACTCGGGTATGCCAGGTAGGGTACCAGCTAGGTGGATGTGATAGTTGAAGGACTCTTGCAAGATCTGAAGTTCTTCATCTCTTGTTCATCTTCAAGGTTAGTAATCTCTTAACTTTCTATCAATTTACTCTTGTATTGATCTAATCCTACTGCTGTGATTATGAAGATGGTATATGCAACCTTGCAAACACCTCTTCTACAATCTCTAAGGTTGAGAATGAATCTCCATTTGTCACATCCACCCAGCCGGTACCCTACTAGGCATACTCGGGTATGTAATCCACAGTCCCAAGGATCAAGTATCGAGCAACCATGCCTCCCACATACGCGATAACACAATCATGAACAATAATAATCAAGGTAAAAGTATATAATCAAAGCGCGGAATTAAAAGGTACCAAAGTATACATATAATCCAAAAAGAGAGAGAGAGAGTGAGAGGAAATCACTCCCTCAGTGGCAGCGGCATGTAAATTAGTGGAAGTTATAATTACATATCCATGTTCCAAAAATAACAGTATGAAGGCCTAAGCTAAGGTCTCCTTGGTTTTATACAAGACATCCTCATAGGTATACACATAGGAGACTAAACATGGCTTTTCCCACACCAAGGTCGGGCTAATCTTGGTACGGAGGGTAACCACCCTCAGTATTTTCACCGTGACCTTCATAGTGGCCAAGACCTTCAGAGTAGTATGAGGGATCCTGGTCCGTCTCAAGGTAGGAGCCATCAACTTCTTCGATACTTGCAGAGAAATCTAACAAAACAATTGCACAAAAAAGAATGAGTTCAAAAGAACTCAGTAAGGCAGTTATTCCATAATACATAAGCCATATGATACAAATCATAACATGATGCAAAAGGATATGAAACACATGATGCAAGTATGATTCTAACTGTCACATCCCGCTCAAATACACCCAGCCTATACCCAACTGGGTTACCCTGGGGGAGTGATCCACAGCCCCGAAGATCAAGTTTAGGAACGATCATATCCATTTAGCACAATAACATAATCAAAAGCAAGAACAAATCATTGTATTCAAGTATTTTACTAATAAAAGTCAAGAAAGGATCTTAGAAGGTTCACTAAAGAATATCAGAGTGCGAAATAACAAGATACTAAATCAAAAAACAACTGTAGAGTATAACAGAAATATACCCCACAACATATGCAGAAGGTAGATCAAAATCTAAAGCAAGCTCTAAGCTAATACAAGTAAAACAAAAGTCTAGAAGAAACAAGAGAATCTAATTCACATCTTCAGTCGGCTCTTCTTCTTCTTCAATCTTCATCTTCTTCGCTTTAGGGTCATGCTCTTGAAGCTGCAGATCAGCATCTAGCGCACGATCCCATCGGCGAATAAGATGATGCTGGCTGCCATCAATAGGAGTCATCAGTGCAGCCCAAATCCGAGTGTTGGCTGCCTCGTTGTTCATTACCTTGTCCAAGGACATCTGGAGATGAACCATGAAAGGAAAGGTCCTCCATACTGGGGCACGAGTTCCCTTTTGTACCTGCAATGTCATCTAAAAACAAGTCCCTCGAAGGGTAAGCTCAAAAGTGTGAAACCCAGCCCTAACCCTGACCCGGAAACCCTGTTGTTTGTAGGTCTAGCAACTCAAAGTAAGGCAAGAAGTCAACTTTGGGCCATTTCAGTTGAAGACTTGATGGCTGGAGTGGAATCCTTGAGTATGGATGTCAATGCCCCTTCTATGGAAACTGCACACTGATGAAGATTGGATTAGTTGATGGACTTAGAGTGCTCTCTGTATTGGTTTGAAGGCATTTCTACCTACTAGGTATGTCACTTTATGTGTGTGCAAAACCCCTTGATGTTTGGACTTGATCTGAGCCTTCAATTCCCTGTTTTGAAGTTGTTGTTCTGATTGGTCGACTCATTGGTCGATTGGACTAGTCGACCAATCAATCGAGCAATTGATTCTGTTTTTGAAATTTGAATCGTGGCTACTCTATTTAAGTCTAATCTTAGGAATACTCTACCTCATCTGCCTCCTAAGCCTCTGGAACGAGTTAGAACCCTATTCTAATCGATTCCCTTGCATCCTTGGTTGATATCTCGCAAGAACTCAAGCAAACTTCATCCTCTTGCATCAAATGGTATGTTTATGATCTCTTTCCTCTCTATCTCTGATTTTCTTTTCTTGAATCTATTCTTGATTGAGATCAGGAAGATGATGTTGCATTCTTGCAACCATCTATTCCATGACCTCATCATGTTCCTTGAGATCTATGATCATCATCATGATCTCAACCCTTGCCAATTGAATCCTGGAAACCCTTACCCTTGAAACCCTAACCTTGTGTGGTCATCTGGAGAGCCTTTGGTAAGCCCCCCCCCCCATGTGAGGGAAACCTCATGGGTAATGTGGAGGTTGATCTAAATTCAATGTTCTTTAATTCTTCTTGTTGTAATTGACCTAACAATTTACCTCCCTTCATCTGGAACTCTCAACCTTTTCAAGGGAACCAAAAAGGGTGAAACCCTAATTTCTTGGGTAAGGTCAAGAACCCCTATTTTGATCATGTTAGAAGACTCTCCTTCATTTTCTTTACTAGAATTGTAACCTATTAATTTTTTTTCCTTACCCTTGATCATATTATATTTTTCCTTCATAATCTATGTTTAACCTAATTAGGTTAACTTTCTGGTTCCTGAGTTGTGACCTGGAAACTTGATTTGATTAATGGTTTGTTGTCCTCTATAGACTTAGATGTTTCCATTAAAGTTTCCCCCTTATTTTGTACCCTTTTGAACCACCAAATTCGGATTCATATTCTAAAATTTCTGATTTTTGAAGGCTACTGTCTCTGTTGGTCGACTCATTGGTCGACTGGGGCAGTAGACCAATCAGTCGACCAATGGGTACGGCAACCCCATTCTTGGTCTATTTTGATTGAATTGTAATCTTTCCTTCTATGTATCTTTCCTAACTCATAGTATACACTTGTTTAAGACTCTTTTCTCAGGTTTAGTCAAGGTCTTACTTGATTCTCTAAGTTCCTTTACAAATTAGAAGGTAAGGACAGTTATTTCCTTAACTACATAGATTACTTGTTCTCTGGATTCTACTTTGTGAAACTATGAGATTACCTACTGTTGTTGTACTTTAATTCTGATCTCCTACTGTGAGAACAGTAGCACTTGTTTATATCGTCTTTTTCATTATTCATGTTATATGAATTACTTATTGCTGCTTAATCTGATTTTGCTTTTACATTCTCTTTTATATGATGAACTACTGGTTGTGTATGTCATGACTGATCTGAGAATGTGTTTGATTAAGTTTTGTTTGCGATTGGGAGGTGTACTTTTGACACTTCTGTCCTTGGACATTATCGGAAATAGTATGGGATGTTTCCGGGGTTGCCCATCGACACTTTCCCGAATCATTGGTTGTCATACCTAGGGCTGTCTAGAAGTGTTTGGTTAGGTTGTACCCCTGTTATATCAGACCCGATTCGGAAGGGTATTGAGACTGAACGACCTATGGTAGCAATGGGATTCACGGGCACTCAAGACCGGTGAGTTATATCTGTGAGAAGACGGGAATCACATTGTGGGGGCCATTTATTGGAGGGTTGCATATGGCTGGACTTGGGCTCATGGGCGCTCGAGACAGGTGAGTTATATCCGTGAGAGGACATGAGAGATTCCCGTTTACCATATGTGGACAACCAATAGGGTTGATGAGTCCGTATTTGAGAGAGTCGGATACGCTGACTCTAGTGGAAAGGATACCGGAAAGGATCCTGAGAGGGGAGGAATGGATGTATCTGGACCTGACTTGATGTAACTGACTATATGACTTGCATTGGGCTAGGCTTTTCCCTAACATGCATCGGTACTTATGCCAAATGGTTGTGAGAGAGTGTGTTGACTTAACCCCCTACCATGGTTTGTCCGAGAGGGATGCCCGGACCCACTACCAACAGGAGACGTATGCGTGACCTACCCAAAGAAGTACGGTGCTATGACTTAAAGTATGTGCCATATAGAGACCAGCATACATAGAGTTTAGATGCTTACATACCTTACTTGTTTCATATTGCATTGCATCTTGTTATGGTTTCCATGTTATTTATGTTGTTATGGATTAACTACCTTACTGAGTTTCTTCGAAACTCATTCCTTTTGTACATTGTTAGACTATTCTACAGGTACTGATTTCTTTGGCGAACAGTACAATGAAGCGTACTACACGCAAGGTGTTGGCAAGCATCAAGATTACTCTGATGATCCCTCAGTTGATCAAGATGCGTACTACGATTAAAGACAACGTATACGTGGAACGTTTGAAATGGATTGATGATGCCCACTATTTTGAAGACGTTATTTATAGAATAGAAAACCCTGATGTTAGATACTTTTCTTAGTTCCATTGTTTTAGATATTATTTCTTTTAGACTTACATTATGCATTCCGCTTTATTTTGTGGAGTGAGTTTCCGCCTCACTCTACTTCTTTTGATGTGATTACATCTGGTATCATTTTTGCACTCTGATTATATTGATTATTCATTTCTTGACTTTAATCTTTTGTTTATAATATTTTAAACCCTGATTATTTCCTGTTTATGATTATGTTACTGTATATGTGTGAGGATGATTTCCTCATTACTTGATCTTCGGGGCTATGGATCACATTCTCGGAGATGCCAGTTAGGGTACCGGCTGGGAGGATGTGACAAAAAGAACTTAGCAAGTAATCCAAACACAATAAGCATCTTCACATGCATTCACAAACAAACATATATGCAATGATATAAAACAATAAATGCAATATGCTCCTAACTCTATGTATGTATGCTAGTCTCTATTGGCAAACATGCTTTAAGTCATAGCACCATATTTCTTTGGGTAGGTCTCAATTCACTCATCCTCGGTTGGCAATGGGTCGGTACACCTTACGGACAACCTTGGCTGGGGTTTAAGTCACCTCTCTCTCACATCACCATTTGGTCTAAGTACTGGTGCATGTCAAGGTAAAGCCTAGCCCAATGCAAGTCTTCTACTTAGTCATATCAACTCAGATCCAGATACGTCCATTCCTCGCCCCTTGCGATCCTTTCCGGTATCCTTCACACTAGAGTCAGCATAGTCCCAGACTACAGACTCATCAACCCTATTGGTCATCCACATATAGTAAACGGGAAGCTCTCACGTCCTCTCACTAGTTGGTTACCGGTCTTGAGCGCCCGTGAGCCCAAGTCTATCCATATGCAACCCTACCAATAAATGGCCCCCACAATGTGATTCATGTCCCCTCACGGGTTCGTTACCGGTCTTGAGCGCCCATGAATCCCCATTGCTACCACGGGTCGTTCGGTCTCAATACCCTTCCAAATCGGGTCTGATATAACAGGGGTATTCCTAGCCAAACACTGCTAGACCAATCCTAGGTAACCAGTAGTTAAGGAAAGAGTCAAGGGGCACCATAGGAAAGCATCTCATACCACTTCCACTGATGTCCAAAGACAGAAACACCAATAGGGCATTCCCCATTCCACAACTACGACCTAGGCATCCACATCACATCATGATTCCATACAAGTCACATTCACATCCATATCCACATCATAGTCCATAACACATTCTCATAATCAATAATCAATTCTAATATGAAATTAACAATGTGGACAAGCTACTGTAGTTGCAAAAGTATCATTATGTAAAGAAAACCAAACAACAGTAGTTAAATCATGCATTCATGTCATAATACATAAAGACATGTAAATAGGCATATTGTGAGTTGGAATACTCACCTTGTAATCCGAACTTATAGTCTTCAAATAAGATATTAGAGAACATATCCAAAATCACCTAAACAAGCTTGACAACATGTATAGATCATAAGAAGCGATTCCAAAAGATTGGAGTCGAAATGGATCAAAACGGAGTTGCTGTCACCACTGGGTTGATTGGTGGGTTGACTGGTTCTCCAGGCAATTTGCCCAAGAGTAATCCGAATCCAAAAATAGTATTTTGATACGAAACCTATTCTATACAATCCGGAATGCTATGAAACTTGGAGAGAATGTCTAACACAATAGTCTAAGACTAATAAGCATATTTTAGACATCAAACAACGATTAAAACCATTACTTACTAATTTGAAATCATACTTTCTATTTTGGTAAAAATCATGGTTTTCATTGAAAACATGCTATGAATGAAAGAGATGAACTAGAGATGATGAGATCTCATCTTAGTACATGAATACAGTAAATCAAAGGTTTGAATAATCATGGAGAGGCATCTACAATGCTAGAAGAAATCAAAATAAGAATATGATCATAGATGCATGTAGAAAACATAAGAATCATGGTAAGAATGAAAGCTGATGATCATAGGTATGAGAATGAATGGAGATTGTAGAAGATACAATTGCATAGATGCAACATCTTCTTCATAATCTCAGATTAGAGAAGAGAAAGATCATGGAAAGAATGAATCAATAACATAGAAGTAAGATTACTAACCTTTGATTGAAGAACAAGAGAGAGAAAGCTTGAGAGTTGAATGTAGATCTTCTTCCACACCAATGGAGGCTTGGAGGTGAGTTCCCTTCATTCTCTAAGTGTTTTGGAGGCTAGGGATACTAAAATCACGAAGTTATGAGGTATATATAGCAATATAACCTAAACAATAGATTCTGCTCAAGTTCAACATCTTTGGGTTGATTGGCTTGGTAGACTAGCCCAGTCGACCCAGGCAGTCGACCCAGGCAGTCAACTTAGCCGGAAACAGGGATTTGAGGGCCTTCCACTACTCAGAATCAAACGAAACGTTAAACACATATACTATAACTTACCTAGCATGGAAAAATGGCTTCGAATCATATCTAACCAAGCTCTAAGGTCATCAACCAATCTTATCTTCATCAAGGCGTAGTCTTTTTTCTAAATCAACCAAGGTCTTCATGTATGGGGCATCACTGTCTAACTCTGTGGGTTCGAAGTTGAACACCATGTCTTCTACTGCTATGGCCCATAGTTGACTTTCACTTCTCTTTAGGCCTTTAGATCTACACTAAGGGAGAGGTCCAACTTGACTTCCTAGTACCTTCTAAACATATCAACACCATACTCAAGGTCCAACTTCAAGGTCAAACATCAAACAAGTTCTTCTTCATCCAAAACAAATAGGTTGTCTAATTTAGGTTTTGGGATGGATTTCACACTAACTCTACGTATGCTAGTCTCTTAGTAGACATGCTTTAAGTCATAGCACCATACTTCTTTGGGTAAGTCTCATTCACTCAGCACCGGTTGGTAATCGGTCCTGCATCCCTCTTGGACAATCCATGGCTGGGGTTTCGATCACCTCTCTCTCACATCACCATTGGTCTAAGTAGTGGCGCATGTCAAGGTAAAGCCTAGCCTAATGCAAGTCATCTACTCATCTTATCATGTCATATCCAGATATGTCCATTCCTCCCATCCCGGGATCCTTTCTGGTATCCTTCACACTAGAGTCACGGATATTACTCATCGGACTCACCAACCCTATTGGTCATCCACAAATAGTAGAAGGGAAGCTCTCACGTCCTCTCACGGATATAACCCACCGGTCTTGAGCGCTTGTGATCCCAACTCTAGCTATTTGCAACCCTACCAATGAATGGCCCCTTTCGGGTATCCGCAATGTGATTTATGTCCTCTCACGGGTTGGTTACAAGTCTTGAGCGCCCATCAAACCACACTACTACCACGGGTCATTTGATCTCAATGCCCTTCCGATTCGGGTCTGATACAACGGGATGTCCTAGCCAACACATCTAGACAAGTCCTATGTATGCCATCCAATAATCCAGGAAAGCGTCGATGAGCATCTTTGGAGAACATCCCATACTATTCCCTCCGATGTCCAAGGACAGAAATGTCAAAAGGACATTCCCCAATCCCAAATCATACTTATCCAATCACATTCTCAGTTTCATCATATTATACATCCATGATACATCATTGATGCGTCCAAAATCTGCTCAGCCCTTAGATCTCCTCGTGATGACCTGCAAAACGAAAGCGTCAAATGTGGCCCAACCGCGGGGGTCGGGAGTCCACCTCCGAAGGCTAAGTCAGTTGATGAACTTAATCACAAACGGCTCTGCTAGAAGCACAGAACTAAGGAATAAAGAACTGGGAAAGGTGATCTAGATCGTAAGCCTCTGATAGTTTACATGTATCAGTATGTATCTGAATCTGAGTATGAGTCTCAGATTGTGTGTGTCTCACCTCGTATGGCAGTGAGGTTTATATAGAGTGTACCTTCGAATCTCCTTCGTTGGATGCACTTGAGCCTTCTTCGGGTAGTCGTTGGATCTTAATAGTTAGATCCGTTGAGCAATAGACTTCTACTAGTTTGGACTAGTAGACAACTCCAGAGATAACCTTTAGGTTATGCGATGATTATCCCTTCTATAATGATTATCTGCAACCGTCAATTTGAGTCTACCATCATTAGGGTAATTAACCTAATTCATAAGTTGAATTAGGGCGTTCTTGTAGCTGAATAAGTTTTCTTCCTCAGCAAGACATCTTCTGGATCCGGTTCGCTTGGGAGTGAGTCGATTCCCTCTGTCTCGACCGGGGTCGAGGGTCGAACCAGGTATGAACCCGATCGGATCATATTTCCTCCATATCACGAGCCCCCCAGACCAAGCGTTCGGTCGATCCCGAGGGCTTGGTTTTTAACTGGGTTCTTCGTCAGGCAATAGTCTCTATGTGTTCCATTAAATGTCATATCACATTTAATGCGGTGGTCACTTTTCCTCGAGCATTGTGAGGGTAAGGCCACGTGTCTCCTTGCAGTCGATCTGTCATGGCTCACGTAATCCAAGCGACGGTTTTCGAACGCCTGTTTTGGATTCGTGAGTTCAAACTTTCAAAACGTCTTCTAATCTCGAACGTTGATTTTGAATCAATCTCGATCGTTCAGATTCCTGAACACTCGTGCGGGTGCTTTTAAAAGCGGTTCGTTGTCTTCGTAGGTTTCATTCTTCCTGTCCAGAATTTGAACCTTTGTCGTCTGCTTCACGCCTTCTTGCTCTCAAGCTTTTGCCTCACTGAATCAGTAAGTTTACTGGTCTTTTTCTTTTTGTACCTTACTGAAACAAGTAATGGTGGATAATAGGGTTTCTTTGGTATCCAGTGTTAGTAATAGTAGTGGTAATGAAGCTTTTGCTTCTCCTCCTTCCGAACAATTGGATAGTGATAACAAAACCCTAACTGTCCTTTGGCGCGAGTTTGCTGAAGTTTCTCAAAAAGGTTTAGAGAGAAAAACCGAAACTCCTTCTATCCTCCTCGAGTCTGGATCTTCCAAGATTGCAGAGTCTTCTAGGCAGCCTCAAACTTCCAGGTCCGACGGCGGACCTGGCTCTATTCCCTCCATTTACCAGGAGGAAACCCTTCTTTCAGCCATCCAAGATTTTGATTTTCCTTCCTCTTATCAGGTTAGGGCTCCCCATCCTGATGAGAGGGTTGATTCAACCCTTTCGGGTGAATTTTCTCTGTACATAGATGCACTGGAAAGCAGGGTTCCCTTTCCCTTTTTTAATCCTTTGTTCCTAGCAGTTCTGAATCATTGGGACATTTGTCCCTGGATGCTCCTTCCCAATAGCTGGCGTCTCATCATCGGCTTCTTGGGTTTGTGTTTTGAACTTGGCATTACGCCATCTCTTTCTCTCTTTGTACATTTTCATGTTCTTTCTATCTCCCATCCTCCCGGTTGGGTTTTTATGTCCAAACGCAATAAGGCTGAACTTGACTGGAGGGGCAGCATCCTTGCCAAAGGAACTTGCCCTTCTAACCACAAAAGATGGCGTGAACGATACTTTTTCTGTCGAGCACCTCCATCGGATCTTAACTTCCCGACCGCCTGGAGGCGGTGTACTTCTTCTTCCGAGAATAGCCAAGGCCTTCCCTTATCCAAAGAAGATGAGGCAGCCGTCAGGAAGATCAAATCCATTCCATGGTATCAAGAGATACATGGACTTGAGGTGGAGTATAACTCCATTCTTCAGTACTGGGGCTTGGCTCATTGTGAGCTTCTAACCATCATCTTTTAATTTTACTGAAGTGATACGTCTTCAATTCTGACTTTTGCTCTTCTTTGCAGTGCCTCCAAGAATGAACCCCGAGAACCTGCGAGTGAAGGCTGCTAGGGCCGTTGTGACAGCCGAGCAACAATCGCCTAGAGCCTTGACCGTTGATCATGAGGCTTCTGTTCCCTCTCCCGACCCCTCTTACAGGGGTATCAGGAATATCAGGCCCGTGGCTGATGCTTCGGGTAAAGGGAAGAAGCCAATGGTGGAGAGGTCTAATGTCTCCTCCTCCGCCCGAACCAAAAGGAGGCATGATAAAGTTAATGCTTCCTCCAACAAAAAATCCAAAAATTCTGCGGATTGTGAGGAGGTCTTCACCCCCCAGGGGACCCTGAAGTTGACCAATAGGGTAACATTGGATCCTGAGAAAGCTGCAGAGTGGAGCTCCCTCAGTCTTGCTCTTTCTGATCGCCAAGAATTTGAAACCCTGGATGACGTTGCCCTTGTTAGTCAATCCACAAGGTACCGGTCTTCTTGCTTACTTATTTTTTCACAATTTCTTATGACTTCTTCTGATAATTTCCGCCTTCCCGGAATGCTTGTGTTGAGCTTCTATCAACACATGGAATCATTAAGCCGGGTTGGCCGCAACAGCTCCTTGTTGCAGACCTGTGAAGAGAATTTGGCCAAAGCCAATTCTGAGATAGACCAGCTGACAGCAGCTGCCGAGGAGCTGCAAAGAAAGCATGAGGAAGAAGTGATCTCCCTCAAAGAGGCCCTTGATTCTTCAAAGGCTCGTGCCGCCGCTGCCGAGCGCGAGGCAAGGAAGCAAAAAGAAGCTGCCACGTTGTTTGGTGACAGGCTTTTAAATGTAAAGAGAACGAAGAATATCTGAAGTGGGCGGTCCCTAGCAAGCTCGAGCTCATCAAGCCAGAGCTTCGGAAGGAGTGTGTTTGGAAGTACCTGAACAGCGTACCTTTCTCCGAACTGCTAAGTGTCTACAACATCCAAGCTTATCGCTTGGGGCAGAATGACGTTTGGGAGCGAATTCTCGCATCAATCCCTTCCTTCGATACTGCTCCCTTTCGTGAGGTGTTCCATAAAGAGGTCTTCAGGAAATTAGGCATGGATCTCCCAAACTGGGCTCGGGCAGAAAATGATCCTTTTCCAGCCGACCCACAATATGAGGCATATCTGGATGACTAGTGGGCACTTCCAGAGGAGAAGTCACAAGCCGAGTCACAAGCTGCTGCTAAAGAGGACTCTGACAATGTTATTCTTGAGGAAGGCTCTTCTCAGGATCCTGAGAAAAGTCCTCCCGACTAGGGCTCCTCGGGCAGCAATGAAGAAGAGGCTTAGGGAGTTATCTTTTTTTTTTTTTTTTTGTAAAGATTGACCTCCTTGCTAATGAATAGACACTTCTTTTTCATGTTGGCCTTACTATTTCTTCGTCTCCTGCCGAAATCTTGTCTTGAATAAAATATAAATGATAAAACTTATCACTTAAATTCATATTCCTCGACGAATAATAATCTTGTAGAGATATTATGAAGATGCGTTTTGGAAAGATGCATTAATCTTCCCCATTCCTTCATTTATTGCAAAGTCCACACGTTTCCCTTCTGGTATCCACGAAGTCCAAACATTTCCTTGCTTTGGTATACCATTCACTGTTTCCAATGAATCGGT
Organism: Hakea prostrata; assembly: GCF_041222555.1. Taxonomy (NCBI): domain Eukaryota; kingdom Viridiplantae; phylum Streptophyta; class Magnoliopsida; order Proteales; family Proteaceae; genus Hakea; species Hakea prostrata. The sequence continues at coordinate 28,683,309 of NC_142604.1, forward strand.
AATACATCCATTATCACAATGGCGGTGCGACGATTGGAGGTATCCCTGCATTGGGTGATCGCCTCCACATGTATCCATGTGGCCTCCCAACAACCGTTGATCTTGCTTGTTATGGATTTCGAAGCATCATTTTGATCTGGGCCATTGGTTGTCCTTAGCTCTCAACCATCGTCTTAATTCCTGAGGCTATTTAAAGCCTTCATGGGTACTCTCCATCTATCCTGCAATCTGCAAGTTAGATTTGCTAAAGCGACATTCCGTCCTCCTGCTTGCTTCTATATTCCTCATACTCCAACAATACCTCTATCAACTTCTGAACAAGTGAGTTTTTTGATTACTCATTTCTTTCCCCCTTTCCCCCTGAGTAAACTGCACAGTAGTAGTACTTGGGGTTTAGTTAATTTGGTTTTTCATAGCTGATAGAGAACTAGGGTTTTCCCTCTTTTCTTTCGTTGTTGGATATCTGTACTGATACGGCTTTTCTGTTTATATAGTGGCTCCCAAGATCAACCCGAACTTTATCAGAGTGAAATCTTATAAGAAAATCGTTCCGTTGGCGGTGGTTGGGGCCAGTGCAGTGGTTTTAGCTAGTGAATCCTCCAAGCGTAAGGCGACTGCTGTTGGTGAATCTTCAAGTAAGATTCCCACAGTTTCTATTGATGCCGTCCCTACGCCTCTTCTGCCCGAAGTGATCACTCGTCTTTCCCAGGAAGATCTTGATCACTCCGTTGTTGATGGTGCTGCTGACGCCCCTGCTGCAGAGACCGTTGGTGCACCCCCGAAGGAGACTCTTCGGGCATCTGAGGCAACTATGTTGGCGTCTGATGAAGGTGTGGTCTCAGCAGGTGCTGCTCCTATTTCCAGTTCTAGTGCTTGTTTGGCATCCTCCTCCTCTCCTTTGGAGTTGGAGGATTTTGCCACCAGGAAGCACCGTCGGGTGACAAGTGATTCAGCTCATCCTTCTCATCCTTCACCCGAATTAGTGTCAAATGAGTTTGACAGAGAGTTGGAATGGTGCACTGCTGCTCGAATGACTTCTGAGAGCGCAGTTCTTTCCAAACTTCCAGATGAAGTCTTTATGAAGTCACTGGTGATGTAAGTCTTTCTTCATTATCTTTTGATTCTGAATATTACTCTTCTGCTCCTTTTTAACTCGGAGGTTGTTTGTAGGAGTCTTACTGGTAACTTCCACAACCAAGTGGAAGCAGCCTCTAGGCTCAATAGGTTGAGCAATGAAGTTTCCAGGCTTCGGGAAATCTCTGAAGCTAAAGATGCTGAGATTGCTCGCCTTAGGAAACTAGCTTGGGAGGTTGTAGGAGAAAAGAATTCGGTGATCGATTGTCTTCAGTCAGACTTGGATGATGCCAGGGAGAAGATCTGGCAACTGGAGCGAGGAGTTGGAAAGTCAGGAGCCAAAGGATCTGAAACGTTACCCCAAAGGCAAGCTGTCGTTCCTTTGCCCGAATCCCTTCCAACTGATGTTTGCAGAGCCTGCGTCTTCAAGTATTTACACAGTAAGCCCTTTGTTGATATGCTGAATGCTTATAATTTGCAGGCGTACCGGGATGGTGAGAACTGTAATATCCAGCCCTATTCTAACCTTGACCCTGACCCGGATCCACTGTTGTATTCAGGTCCGAAGACTCGAAGCGGTGGAAGAAGAGATTTATGGACCATTCTGATTGATGATCATGATTCGGAGACTGAGCCCATGGACATCGACAATGATACCCCTTGCTTAAACGCATTGTAAGTGTTTAAGGAAAGTCTGAGCATCGGAGAAGATTAATATGGTTGATGTACCAAATGACCTCCTATGCACAATCCGAAGGTATTCCCCAAAACTAGACTTCTTGATTGAATTGTGGAAGAAAACCTCACTCAATTTGACCTTGTATAGCCTTTCAAATCCCTATTTGAAGTTGTTGTTCTAAACCTTAATTTTCTGCTGAAAATATTTTGGTCGATCCTTTTGGTCGATACCATCGACCAAGGACCATCGACCAAAATATCCCAGTCTGCCAAGTTAATGATTCCATGGAATATTCCTTTTCTATTTAATATAACCTCGAGCCTTGAGCCCTTTTGCAATCATTTTCTCACCTGGGAACATGGGGAGAGCTTCCCAAAGCAGCTCCTTGGTTAGTGTGAAGGGTACCTCATCAAAGACACTTAGTTTATCATTGATTCTTGTCTTCAACTTCCACACTAAGGTATGACTCCTCATTCCACTCTCCACCCTACCATTTTCTACTCTTTTCTATTGTCACCTTGCTGATGAGACATTGGGAATGGTGCTGCAACCTTGCAACCACCACTCCAAGTGTCTACTCATGTTCAATCCATGATTTCCTTAGCTATTCATTGATGCTATGCTTCTATCTCATGCCTAGCATATGTATTCCATGATTTACCTATTAACATCATGCCATTTGATACCAAACTGAGCTATAGAGTGTATTATGTTCATGTTTAACATTGCTATATGATTCCAATCGAATTTCTATTAGCTCCTCTAACTATTACATGCTATTCCTCATCAATGCAATCAATTCCAACTCATGCCATGATGTTTATCACTTGAACTTGATAGCTCAAATTGGGGCTTTTTACTTAGACCATTGGATTGGGTTAATTTCTTGATTTATAGTGTCCTACTACTGTTGTTAAGTATGCCTCCAAGTTTCAGATTGATTCGAACACCGGAAGACTCATTTCAGATGAAAACCCCCAAAATCCACATTTCTTTCCCGAAGACAATTTTGGTCGATCCTTTTGGTCGATACCATCGACCAAGACCATCGACCAAAGTTGTTGCTGACAGCAACCTTGGCCAGTTTTGATCCAAATGACATCCGATCCTCCCGACTTCTTTTCTAACTTATTATTGATTTTGTTTAGGGCCTTAACAATTCTATTGGACTATTCTTGGTATTCTCAATTCATCATCAGTTCACCCAAGGTAAGGATGGTTATCTCCATAAACATATAAGTCATCAAATATTGAATTGTGCTTTATTTAAAGAATAAAATCCCTTAATTTCCTTTCAACCATTATAAGACTGTTACATATGTGTTAGAACAGTAACATTTAAATCTTTATACTCTTGTTGTGTTACTTTATCATTTTGATTTGCTTATGTTTATAATGATTCGTTTCAATATCATGATTTGATTACTATTATGAATATGCATTGGATGCATGAGAAATGATAAGATTGGATGTGTGATTGCTTACGTATGACTTGGGATTGGGGGGTGTCCTACTGACACTTTTGTCCTTGGGCATCGGAGGGAATAGTATGGGATGTTCTCCGATGGTGCCTATCGACACTCTCCCAAGTTATTGGATGACATACATAGGACTATCTAGTTGTGTGGCTAGGTTCATCCTTGTCGTGTCAGATCCGAATCGGAAGGGCATTGAGACCGAACAACCCGTGGTAGTGTATGGTTGGATGGGCGCTCTAGGCCGGTAGCCAATCCGGTAGGGGACATAAACCATGCTATAGATACCTGAAAGGGGCCATTTATTGGTAGAGTTGCATATGGATAGACTTGGGCTCACGGGCGCTCAAGACCGGTAACCAATCCGTGAGAGGACGTGAGAGCTTCCCATTTTCTATATGTGGATGACCAATAGGGTTGATGAGTCCGAAATCCCGGATTTTGCTGACTCTAGTGTGAAGGATATCGGAAAGGATCGCCGGGGGCGCGGAATGGACGTATATGAATCTGACTTGACCGACTGAGTAGATGTGAAACCCAGCCCTAACCTTGACCCGGAAACCTTGTTATTTGTAGGTCCGATGACCCGAAGTAAAGTAAGAAGTCAGCTTTGGGCCATCCCAGTAGAGGACTTGGTGTCTGGCTTTGAATCCATGAAGGTTGATGATGAGGTGCTATTTATGGAAACAGAATCCTGATGAAGATCTAATTAGTTGATGGACTTGGAGTGATCTCTATCTTGGTTTGAAGGCATTTCTACCTACTAGGTAAGTCACTTGACTTGTGTGCAAAACCCCTTTAGGTTTGGATTTGATCTGGGCCTTCAATTCCCTGTTTTGGCCTTGCTTTATCGCATTGGTCGGCGATTGGTCGGCTGGGCCAGTCGACCAATCCACTCGACCAATGGGTGCTTGTCTTTGGCAATTAGGTTGATTCTTGCTCTATTTAAGCCTAACCTCGAGTCCACTTCGTATTTGCTGCCTCCAAACCCTCTGGAGCGAACCAAAGACCTCTTGCAAGTCATCTCTCTTGCATCCTTGGAGTTTTCTTGGCGGATCTTCGTCGGAACTCTTCTTTTTGCATCAAAAGGTATGTCTACTCTCTCTTCTTCTCCTACATCTTTGTTTTTCTTTCCTTTTTGAGTTGAGACAGTAGAAGAGATGCTGCATCCTCTGTTGCAAACATCTCTGAACATGTTCTCATGATCATCCTAAGGATTAAAGGCTAGAACAATGATCTTAACCATGATCATTGCAAGCTTTTGAAGGATTCATGATCAAACCATGATTTAAACTCTGTTAATTTCCTAATCTGAATTCTGATCTCTTTGGATCTTCTTTCATTGATCATGTTAGTGGTTAATGGTTGTGTTTTCTTTCTATGATCCATAATCCATAGAATTCTAGTTGTTCTCTTCTACCTTACTATGTGTTCTTCATGATGCATGATAGTACATATATGGTAGGTTTTATTTCCTTATTTAGATTTATGCTTCTAAGCCTTATACCATGAAGACCTATGCATGTTTTCATGTTTTCATTACCAAAAGCAATGATCCATCTTCCTATTGTTCTTGTCCTTGTTTTCTATTTCAAAATTCATCAAGATCCATGTTTGATTTATTTATGGTAACTTTTTGTTTCCTAATTGGAATCTTGATACCTTGATTTGATTAGTGTTTTGAGGTCCCCTATATGCTAGAATACTACTGATGTAGTCTACCCCTTGATTAGTACCCTTTTGAACCACCAAATTCGGATTTCATATCTCAAAACTCCGATTTTCTAAGCTCTTCATCTGCATTGGTCGACTGATTGGTCGACTGGACCACTCGACCAATCCACTCGACCAATGAGTTCAGCAACTCCGAATTGGTACTTTTCGGATGTTTTGCTATATTTTCTGTTAGGGATCTTTCCTAATATGTTGTATATACTTGTTTAGGACCTTCTTCTCAAGTTTGCCAAGATCTTACTTGATTTCTTAGGATTCTTTGCGAGTTATAAAAGGTAAGGATGGTTATTTCCTTAATTACATAGATAGCATGAATCTAGTTTCTATATTTGAATATCATTAATATGTTTCCTAAATTAGATTCTTACAATGATATACTACTGTTGCATAACTTTGATTACAGTAGCATTACTTATTCATATTGAACTGATTCATGTATGATTTACTTACCAATGTTATACAAATGTTTGTAAATATTGATTTCTTTCCATATTTGGAGTTACCATATATGTGATGATATGAATTGATGCATGTGTATGCTTACGTATGGTTTGGGAAGGAGAGGTGTCCTTTTGACATTTCCGTCCTTGGACTACTACGGGAATATTATGGGATGTTTCCGGAGATGCCCTCTGGACACCTTCCTAAACTGTTGGATGACATATATAGGATTGTCTAGTAGTGTTTGGCTAGGATGTCCTGTTATGTCAGACCCTAATCGGAGGGGTATTGAGACCGAACGACCCGTGGTAGCAATGGGGATTCATGGGCGCTCAAGACCGGTAACCAACCCGGTGAGAGGACAGGAATCACATTGTGGGGGCCATTTATTGGTAGGGTTGCATATGGTTAGACTTGGGCTCACGGGCGCTTAAGACCGGTAACCAACCCGTGAGAGGACGTGAGAGCTTCCCGTTTACCATATGTGGATGATCAATAGGGTTGGTGAGTCCGTAGTCGGGGACTATGAGGACTCTAGTGTGAAGGATACCGGAAAGGATCGTCGGGGACGAGGAATGGAAGTATCTGGATCCGACTTGATGTAACCAAGTAGAAGACTTGCATTTTGGCTAGGTATTACCCCGACATGCGCCGGTACTTATACCAAATGGTTGTGAGAGAGTGTGTTGACTTAACCCCCTGCCAAGGTTTGTCTCGAGGGATGAAGGACCCATTACCAATCGGCTGCTCAAGACCGGTGAAATGATCCGTGAGAGAATCCAAGATATCTTAAATGGTTGAGGATGTGAGTGGACTTTCCTAAAGAAGTACGGTGTTATGACTTAAAGCATGTCTGCCAATAGAGACCAGCATACATAGAGTTAGAATCATTCATTCATTGGTTGTCTCATATCATATTGCATTATGTTTGTTCGGAATTCCGCCATGTATGTTATTATGGATTTTAATCGCCTTCTGCGAGTTTCTTTGAAACTCATTCCTTTATTGTACAATGTTGTTAGACTATCCCTGCAGTGCTTGAATACTATGACGGTCCCTATGAGGAAGCGCAAGGCGAAGAGGCATATCTCCAGGAAGGTGATTGCGGTTACCACAATTACTCTGAAGATTCCGCGGGTGGTTATGCTCTGTACGATGCTTAGTCCGACCATTGAGTGGAAGCGTCCTTGTGCTATTTATGAGATCTACACCTACAAGGATGTCGTCTACAAAGTGGAGAATAATTTAGTTACCCAATGTACTTGCTACTGGGATTAGCTTTTATCTAGTTTATTCTTTCGAGCTACTTTTCCGCTGGATGTAAAGTGGGATTTTTGCTTCACTTTACTTATCTGTTGACACTCTGATTATATATTTAGTATCCCATTTCATTTATGATTCATTCTTTCTTTATTGAATCTATGATTTATCTTCCGCACTCTTGTTATGGTTGTTCATGATTATGTTATTGCTTATGTGGGAGGTTGATCACTCGATACCCGATCTTGGGCTGTGGATCACACTCTCGGGTATGCCGGATAGGGTACCGGCTGGGAGGGCGTGACAGATTGGTATCGAGCCCAAGGTTCGAGGAGATCCTAACCATAAAAGGCAACAACTGAACATTCTCGAGTCATTGATCTGAAGTGACTCTTCTACTCTTAGAAGTGAATAATAGAACACCGAATTAGAAACTTGAACTTTGAGGCATAACGAACATTTCGAATAACATACCATAATTATACTTGAACAAATGACACTAATGCAAGGAAAAGAAAAGTGCATAACATACAATAATTAAGTGAAACAAAATGAACTTCATTAATTTCAAAAGTTTTTACAATGATTACATCTGAAATGCATAAATGGAAAATCCTAAGGTACAATCTATCTAGGTGATCTACTCGATCTCTATATGCTCGAACTCCTCTGCTAGGCCGAGTCACCTGATGCTCTATCTCGTCTGTCGAGACTCCATCCTCTCGTACATCTGCTCCTGTCGACCTCCATCCTCTCTAGCATGGAAGTCATCGATCTCATCTGTGCACCAAGATCTGAAGTCTCCGGAACCGCATGTGAAGGACCACCTGCCTCGAAATGTGATGAAGGAAACTCGTGATGCACGAGGCTCAGCCTCGCGCATATCCGTATCATCTCCGGCCTGATCATCACTATCGGGACCGATATCCTCTCCTCCATCCTCTCGATCCCTCATCCTCATCCTCCGACTCATCATCATCCTCACCCTCTGGACCGGAGATCTCTCTAACGATGTAGTCTCATCCGTCGAATGGTCCGAGTCCCAATGGGGTATCCCCGTGATCTAGTGTCCATCGGAGTATCCTCGAAACTCACCCCGAAATGCCCGAAGATCAAAGTCGAAGCCTCCCATAGCAAAGGTTCCGCATGCTAGGCCGCGAGAACTAAGTCCGGCATGACTCGCTGAATGATGTAGGAAAGATCGATCTCGAAGCCCATGTAGATGCGGTAAATGACCAAGGCCTCCATCACCGTGACCCGATGGTGATGTCCGGCTTTCGGCATGATGTTTCGGCCGACTATGCGACCGATGATACGTGCGAGAACCCGTCATCCGTCCGCTAGTCCACGGTGTGAAGCATCGGCGGCTATCCCATAGCGTGGAGCATATCTCGCGAAGCTCGTACGGCATCGAGATGGCTGTCCAGTGCTGCTCCGGCGGTATCCACACACACTGATGTGGGTAGTAAGGGACCTGCGGGATCTCGGCCCGTGTCCGGGTGGAGAAGCGAATCGAGTCCGGTGGACCACTGCTCCCGAGGACAAGTCCGAGTGGATGTCCCCGGCCCCGAGCCTCCTCTGTGTAAGTAAGGTTGCTGAAGAACAACCTCACTAGCTCCGGGTATACCGGCAAATCCTCGGTGAAGAGGTGAGTCCACTTTGTAAAGTGTCGAACCTCTGCCGGATCTGAAGGCTACGAGCTGGCGTAAGTGAAGTAGACGCCCCATCTCGATGTTACAATAGCTGAAGTAGGCCTCGTACGAAACTCGGCTCGAGGTGTGTCAAATAGGTCCGGTCTCCTAACCTCCTCTCTCGGGCTCGAAAGGAACCCGACCTCTGCCCACAGGAGCACCTACGATGCGACCTCTACCTCTACCTCCTCCTCGTCCTCCCCTCTGCATGATGTATCTGTGAAAGAGACAAGAGACAATTCCAATTAGTGCTATACAAGATTTTAGCCAAAAGGGTATTTTCGTAATTTTTCGGAAAATTTCAAATTTGGGGGAAATTTGATTTGAACATACTAGCATGTGCACAATACTTGGAATTTCATGTCTATGAAGTTGTTTTGATGAAAATCGATCGAAAACTTGGATTGAAGCGAAAAATTCAGCAAGAAGAAATTTGGGGATTTTGCAATTTAGGTCAAAATTGGATTTTTGAAAAGTTGAAATTGGTTAAATCAAATTGTATGGACCCATCTACAATGTCATCTTGAGCATGTAGCATTTGATCTCGTGCGAAAATTTCAAGCGGTTTGAGAGAAAACGAAAATTTTTCTAAAGATATCGATTTCGGTATAAAACTTTGCGAGATGAGCACCAAATGTGTAAAAACTTGTTGTCTATGCATGTCATTGTGTTTAAAACCTAGGGAATATGTTTCTAAGCATTCCTAAGCATGATTTCTAGCATTGGATACAAGTAAAGCATGGTTTTATTGAAATGCAAGCATGAGAAGATGAAAATGGAAGAAAGAATGAGAGATTTACCTTGTTTATGAAGATGGTGTGTTGTGGTGTTGTTGTTGAAGCACTAAATCACCTCAAGAACACTTGTGGGAACTCTTGGATATTTTCCCTAGAGCTCTCTCACCTTTGGAAGAAGTTAGAATGAGGTTGGAATGTGGAAATGAGGCTTATAATGCGAATTTTCGTATTGCATCTTCATTGGTCGACTCGATTGGTCGTCGGGTCACTCGACCAACCACTCGACCAATGGTCACGGTGACCTCATTTGCTGTTGAATTTTTGGAAAATGTGATTTTTGCCTTATGGAATATTGTTTGATGACTATATGGATATATTTGAGCATGATTTAAGTTTTCAAATCATTTGGACTTGTGGTTTATGTTGAATCTTCGAAATTCGGTATTTTGATGTTCTCGGTTTTTGCGGGAATGGTTTACTCCGAGAAGTGGGCGTGGTGAATCCGGTGGTCATGGTGGTGGTGGAAATACCTCGGGGAGGTGGTGAAGTACCTCATGGAGGTGGTGAGATACCAAATGCTGATCGGGGTACTCATGAGATCCCCGGCGCCCCGAATGTTGGAAGTTTCGGAGATATTGCCAATATCATGGGCAATATGATGCGGCAGCAAGCGGCTCGGTTCAACCGGATGTTGGTGGGTTTCATGACTCCGCATAATGAGACCCGGGCTGGTGCTAATGTGAATCCTCATGCCGCAGATCTGAATGCGGGAGGTTTAGCTGGAACTCCTCATACTCCTTTGATGGAGAGTTTTACGAAGATGCAAGTACCCACTTTCACCGGAGTTACCAAGGACCCCTTGTTTCCTAACAAGTGGCTTCGTGAGTTGGAGAAGGCTTTCCGGCATCTGCAATGCTCGGAAGCTCGAAAGATTTTGTTTGTTGAGCGAGGTTGCAACAAGAAGCTGATGCATGGTGGATTTCCACTCGTCCTGTTTTGGAAGGTTTGCATGCAGGAGTTGTAACTTGGGAGTTATTCAAAGAGGCTTTTTGTATGAACTACTTTCCCGAGGCGGTGAAGGATGCAAAGGAAGCGGAGTTTATGATTCGACTCAAGGAACTTTGTCCGTGTTGGAGTACCAACGAAGTTCGAGGAGCTTCATTTCTTTGCTCCGATTCTTTGAAGGAAGACCTCGCCAAAGCAAAGAAGTTCTTCAAAGGACTAGCGCCCGCCATTAAAGCTTACCTCACGGTCCAGCCTATTGTGAGCTATGCTCAAGTGGTGCGAGAACTCGAAGAAGTTGGAAGAAACGAGAGAAGGAAAGTGCTCGTGTGCAAAAGCCTTGGCGATCAAGGAATTCTGGTTTGGTGGATCGCAATGACCGTCGTTATGTGAGACCTACACCCTACCCCACTCCTACCTTTCGGGCTAAGAGTGTAGGTCGAACACGGGTTTTCAGCAGCCCGGCCGGTTTAAACGATATGGCGGAAACCGACCACCAGCAAATGCAAGTGCAAGTGCAAGTGCGAGTGCAAGGCCTTTTGTTCGAAGTCCTCTGTTGCAGCCACCCCTGTTGGATCCAGCAATCTGTTTGCTTCTCTGCAAGCAAGCTGGTCATTTTGCTCGTGCTGTCCGAAGCGGCACTCGCCAGCCTGCCCCGGTGGTGAAGAGTGCTCCCGCTCCTCCGTCCGGTAGAGTTTTCAGTATTTCGATCTTGAGCGGGATCCAAGCCATGATGTGATTACGGGTACATTGTTAGTCGCTTCTATTTCTGCATTTGTCTTATTTGATACGGGTGCATCTCATTCGTTCATGTCATCTCGCATTCATCAAGAAGACTAACCTAATCCCCGAGAAGTTGTCTAGTTGTTTATTGATTAGTACACCTACTGGTCTCGTTGTGAAACTAGATAAGGGGTTATCTAAATGTCTCGTATTGATTGGTGAAAAGAACTTGGAAGCCAATTTCGTGATTCTTGACATGAAGGACTTCGATGTTATTTTGGGAATTGGTGAGTTGACAGCCCACAAAGCTGTGTTCCTTTGTTCCTCAAAGAAGATTCGGTTCCATATTCGTGGAAGTCCGGTCTTTGAATTTCAAGGTGAAAAGAGAAGGGTTTGTAAGAAGGTGCTTGTCTGCAGACCGATGCAAGTCTATGCCCTAGTGGATGATGCTTCATCCGAAGGCAAGGGTATAGTGGAGAAAAGAGTCGATGAAGTCGAGTTGTCTGCGACTTTGTTGATGTCTTCCCCGATGATCTATCGGGAGTGCCTCCGGACAGAGATGTCGAATTCTCTATTGATCTCGTCCCTGGTGCCGCTCCCAGTATCTAAAGCTCCGTATAGGATGGCTCCTACTGAGTTGAAAGAGTTGCAAAATCAGTTGAATGAGCTCATTGATAGAGGTTTCGTACAGCCTAGTGTGTCACCTTGGGGAGCTCCGGTCTTGTTCGTCAAGAAGAAAGACGGTAGTATGCGCTTGTGCATCGACTACCGTGAGTTGAATAAGTTGACTATCAAGAATAGATATCCGCTGCCCCGAATCGATGATCTCTTCGATCGGTTGAAGGGTGCAATTGTGTTCTCGAAGATTGACTTGAGGTCCGGATATCACCAATTGAAAGTGAAGTCTAGTGATATCTTCAAGACAGCTTTCCGAACGCGGTATGGTCACTACGAGTTTAGAGTCATGCCTTTCGGATTGACCAATGCTCCTGCGGTGTTCATGGACCTCATGAACCGAGTATTTCATGATGTGCTTGATAAGTTTGTGATTGTTTTCATTGATGACATCTTGATCTATTCGAAGAGCGAAGAAGAGCATGCGAGTCATCTAAGTTTCACTTTGCAAAGGTTGCGAGAAAAGAAGTTGTTTGCTAAGTTTAGCAAGTGTGATTTCTGGCTTAAGAGAGTAGTTTTCCTTGGTCATGTAGTTTCAGCCGAAGGTATTCGTGTCGATCTGAAAAGGTCCAAGCTGTGGCTGATTGGGAGAGACCGAAGTCGATAACGGAAATAAGAAGTTTTCTTGGATTGGCGGGTTACTACCGAAGGTTTATTGAGAACTTTTCTCGGTTGGCTGCTCCTATGACTAAGTTGACCAGGAAAGAAGAGAAGTTTGTTTGGTCCGACGCTTTGTGAGAAGAATTTCCAAGAGTTGAAAGATAGATTGACAAGTGCTCCGGTTTTGACTATACCGATAGTTCCGGTGGTATGACAGTTTTATACCGATGCGTCAAAGATTGGTTTGGGTTGTGTACTTGATGCAACATGGCAAGGTCGTAGCCTATGCTTCTCGGCAATTGAAGGATTATGAGCGGAATTACCCCACTCACGATCTAGAACTTGCCGCCGTTGTCTTTGCTTTGAAGATTTGGAGACATTATCTTTACGGTGAGAAGATTGCCATTTTCACGGATCATAAGAGTTTGAAATACTTCTTTACCCAAAAGGAGTTGAACATGAGACAAAGGAGATGGTTGGAGCTCGTCTCCGATTATGATTGTGATATTCGAGTATCATCCTGGGAAAGCAAATGTTGTTGCTGATGCTCTTAGTAGGAAGAACCAGAAGAAGACTTTGGATTTGAATGCTTTGAGTTTACCATTGTGGTCTTCTATTGAGAGTTTTGATTTGGAAATCGTTCACGAGAATTCTGATTTTATTCTTTACGCCATGACGGCAAGATCTGGTCTTAGAGATAAGATTGTTGCTCTGCAGAGTTCGATCAAGAGTTTTTGACCAAAGTTGAGAAGATTTCTTCGAATCTGAGTCGGACCCCGACTTTGGTATATCCATGGATGGTGCTTTGTTGTTTAGAGGAAGGCTGTGTGTGCACACAAACGATGAAGTTAAGAAAGAAATATTGAAGGAAGCACACCGGTCGGTCTTTCTTTGTACACCCGGGAAGCACCAAGATGTACAAGGACTTGAAGGAACATTTTTGGTGGATTGGTCTAAAGGCGGATGTTGACGATTTTGTTGCCAAGTGTGAGACTTGCCAACGTGTGAAAGCCGTTCGACAACCTCCATCTGGATTACTTCAACCCCTTCCTATTCCTAGTTGGAAGTGGGAAGATATCTCCATGGACTTTGTGACTAGCTTGCCTCGGACAAGTAAAGGCAATGACACCGTGTGGGTGATTGTTGATAGGTTGACCAAATCAGCCCATTTCATTCCTATGAAGATCACTCATACTCGGATAAGCTAGCCGGGCTTTATGTGGATAATGTGGTTCAATGCATGGTGTGCCTTTGAGTATTGTTTCGGATCGTGATCCTAGGTTCACCTCAAGGTTTTGGAATAGTTTGCGAAGGCCTTGGGAACCCAATTGAACTTGAATACAGCTCATCATCCACGGTCGATGGACAATGCGAGCGGACAATTCGGACATTGGAAGACATGCTCGATCTTGTGTGGTGGATATGGGTGGTAATTGGGATGAACACCTAGCTTTAGTTGAGTTTGCCTATAACAACGGTTATCAAGCAACAATAGGCATGGCTCCATTCAAGGCTTTGTATGGTAGTACTTGTAGGACACCTTTGTCTTGGGTCGAGACAGGTGAAAGAAAAGTCTTAGGTCCCGAGATGATTGAAGCTACAAGTGCTATGGTAGATATGATAAGAGAAAGGATTAAGTCCGCCTTGATCGAGACAGAAATCTTATGCTTGATAAGAGAAGGACCGATTTGGAATTTCAAGTTGGAGAGAAAGTCTTTCCGAAGGTCTCACCAATGAAGGGTGTGATGAGATTTAATGTTAAGGGAAAGCTTAGCCCTCGTTACATTGGACCTTTCGAGATTTTGGAAAAGGTTGGACCTGTTGCGTATCGATTAGCATTACCTCCGTCTCTTGCTGGTGTGCACAATGTGTTTCATATTTCGATGCTCCGAAAATACATAGAGAATCCGGAACACATCTTGCAGCAAGCACCCGAAGGACTTAGTGCTGATTTGACCTATGATGAAGAACCGGCCGAAATCCTGGATAGGAAGGACAAGCAGGCTGGGAATCGCGCCATTCCTTTGGTGAAGATTCGGTGGAAGAACCATACCCCTGAAGAAGCTTCTTGGGAGAAGGAAGAAGACATGAAGGAGAAGTTTCCTTACCTCTTTGGAAGCACAGTACGCTTTCAATTTCGGGGACGAAATTTCTTTAAGGGGGGGGAGAATGTGAAACCCAGCCCTAACCTTGACCCGGAAACCTTGTTATTTGTAGGTCCGATGACCCGAAGTAAAGTAAGAAGTCAGCTTTGGGCCATCCCAAGTAGAGGACTTGGTGTCTGGCTTTGAATCCATGAAGGTTGATGATGAGGTGCTATTTATGGAAACAGAATCCGATGAAGATCTAATTAGTTGATGGACTTGGAGTGATCTCTATCTTGGTTTGAAGGCATTTCTACCTACTAGGTAAGTCACTTGACTTGTGTGCAAAACCCCTTTAGGTTTGGATTTGATCCGGGCCTTCAATTCCCTGTTTTGGCCTTGTGTCTTGCATTGGTCGACTGATTGGTCGACCGGGCCGATCGACCAATCCACTCGACCAATGGGTGTTTGTCTTTGGCAATTAGGTTGATTCTTGCTCTATTTAAGCCTAACCTCGAGTCCACTTCGTATTTGCTGCCTCCAAACCCTCTGGAACGAACCAAAGACCTCTGCAAGTCATCTCTCTTGCATCCTTGGAGTTTTCTTGGCGGATCTTCGTCGGAACTCTTCTTTTTGCATCAAAAGGTATGTCTACTCTCTCTTCTTCTCCTACATCTTTGTTTTTCTTTCCTTTTTGAGTTGAGACAGTAGAAGAGATGCTGCATCCTCTGTTGCAAACATCTCTGAACATGTTCTCATGATCATCCTAAGGATTAAAGGCTAGAACAATGATCTTAACCATGATCATTGCAAGCTTTTGAAGGATTCATGATCAAACCATGATTTAAACTCTGTTAATTTCCTAATCTGAATTCTGATCTCTTTGGATCTTCTTTCATTGATCATGTTAGTGGTTAATGGTTGTGTTTTCTTTCTATGATCCATAATCCATAGAATTCTAGTTGTTCTCTTCTACCTTACTATGTGTTCTTCATGATGCATGATAGTACATATATGGTAGGTTTTATTTCCTTATTTAGATTTATGCTTCTAAGCCTTATACCATGAAGACCTATGCATGTTTTCATGTTTTCATTACCAAAAGCAATGATCCATCTTCCTATTGTTCTTGTCCTTGTTTTCTATTTCAAAATTCATCAAGATCCATGTTTGATTTATTTATGGTAACTTTTTGTTTCCTAATTGGAATCTTGATACCTTGATTTGATTAGTGTTTTGAGGTCCCCTATATGCTAGAATACTACTGATGTAGTCTACCCCTTGATTAGTACCCTTTTGAACCACCAAATTCGGATTTCATATCTCAAAACTCTGATTTTCTAAGCTATCGTCGCATTGGTCGACTGATTGGTCGACTGGACCACTCGACCAATCCACTCGACCAATGAGTTCAGCAACTCCGAATTGGTCTGCTTTCGGATGTTTTGCTATATTTTCTGTTAGGGATCTTTCCTAATATGTTGTATATACTTGTTTAGGACCTTCTTCTCAAGTTTGCCAAGATCTTACTTGATTTCTTAGGATTCTTTGCGAGTTATAAAAGGTAAGGATGGTTATTTCCTTAATTACATAGATAGCATGAATCTAGTTTCTATATTTGAATATCATTAATATGTTTCCTAAATTAGATTCTTACAATGATATACTACTTGTTGCATAACTTTGATTACGGTAGCATTACTTATTCATATTGAACTGATTCATGTATGATTTACTTACCAATGTTATACAAATGTTTGTAAATATTGATTTCTTTCCATATTTGGAGTTACCATATATGTGATGATATGAATTGATGCATGTGTATGCTTACGTATGGTTTGGGAAGGAGAGGTGTCCTTTTGACATTTCTGTCCTTGGACTACTACGGGAATATTATGGGATGTTTCCGGAGATGCCCTCTGGACACCTTCCTAAACTGTTGGATGACATATATAGGATTGTCTAGTAGTGTTTGGCTAGGATGTCCTGTTATGTCGGACCCTAATCGGAGGGGTATTGAGACCGAACGACCCGTGGTAGCAATGGGGATTCATGGGCGCTCAAGACCGGTAACCAACCCGTGAGAGGACAGGAATCACATTGTGGGGGCCATTTATTGGTAGGGTTGCATATGGTTAGACTTGGGCTCACGGGCGCTTAAGACCGGTAACCAACCCGTGAGAGGACGTGAGAGCTTCCCGTTTACCATATGTGGATGATCAATAGGGTTGGTGAGTCCGTAGTCGGGGACTATGAGGACTCTAGTGTGAAGGATACCGGAAAGGATCGTCGGGGACAAGGAATGGAAGTATCTGGATCTGACTTGATGTAACCAAGTAGAAGACTTGCATTTTGGCTAGGTATTACCCTGACATGCGCCGGTACTTATACCAAATGGTTGTGAGAGAGTGTGTTGACTTAACCCCCTGCCAAGGTTTGTCCTGAGGGATGAAGGACCCATTACCAATCGGCTGCTCAAGACCGGTGAAATGATCCGTGAGAGAATCCAAGATATCTTAAATGGTTGAGGATGTGAGTGGACTTTCCTAAAGAAGTACGGTGTTATGACTTAAAGCATGTCTGCCAATAGAGACCAGCATACATAGAGTTAGAATCATTCATTCATTGGTTGTCTCATATCATATTGCATTATGTTTGTTCGGAATTCGCCATGTATGTTATTATGGATTTTAATCGCCTTTACCGAGTTTCTTTGAAACTCATTCCTTTATTGTACAATGTTGTTAGACTATCCTGCAGGTACTGAATACTATGACGGTCCCTATGAGGAAGCGCAAGGCGAAGAGGCATATCTCCAGGAAGGTGATTGCGGTTACCACAATTACTCTGAAGATTCCGCGGGTGGTTATGCTCTGTACGATGCTTAGTCCGACCATTGAGTGGAAGCGTCCTTGTGCTATTTATGAGATCTACACCTACAAGGATGTCGTCTACAAAGTGGAGAATAATTTAGTTACCCAATGTACTTGCTACTGGGATTAGCTTTTATCTAGTTTATTCTTTCGAGCTACTTTTCCGCTGGATGTAAAGTGGGATTTTTGCTTCACTTTACTTATCTGTTGACACTCTGATTATATATTTAGTATCCCGTTTCATTTATGATTCATTCTTTCTTTATTGAATCTATGATTTATCTTCCGCACTCTTGTTATGGTTGTTCATGATTATGTTATTGCTTATGTGGGAGGTTGATCACTCGATACCTGATCTTCGGGCTGTGGATCACACTCTCGGGTATGCCAGATAGGGTACCGGCTGGGAGGGCGTGACAGTAGATGACTTGCATTGGGCTAGGCTTTACTGTGACATGCGCCAGTACTTGACCAAATGGTGATGTGAGAGAGCGGTGACCGATCCCCTTACCACGGCTTTTTGATGACTTTACCGATCTTCCCCGGGCATTCCCAAGATATGGAAATGGGAGAGTGATTGACGACCCAGAGAAGTACGGTGCTATGACTTAAAGCATGTCTACCCTAGAGACTAGCATTCATAGAGTTAGACTCATATTTACATCATATGTTCCATATCGCATTGCATTATTATATGTTCTGAATGTGTATGATTTCTAATTATGGAATAACTTCCTTACTGAGTTCTTCGAACTAATTCCTTTTGTGCAAATGTTTTAGATTATATTCCAGGTACTGAAGATTACGATGGTACCTCCTATGAGGCGGACTATGATTCCACATACTACCCTCCGGGTAGTGGCGTCGGTGAGGATCCGTATATTGGAGCCGAGGAGGATTACTATCCGCACCAGGGTTAGCCCCACAGTTGTGCGGGAGCGGCAGCATTGGGTTTGCTTCATCCGTACTGTTGAGGAGACTACCATTAGTATAGAAGAAACCCTAGCATAGTGCCCCATTCCCCTGGTGTATTTGTGGAACTTTGGATCTTGTAACTAACTTATCTTTGGGATTATCTTTTGACACTTGGACATGTATTTGACGTTATCACACTTCTTTTCCGCTACTCTGAGAGAGTGGTTATCATACCTTCTCTCACCCATGTTTATACTTCAATGTTATTGTGTTCCGCACTCTGATTTAGTTAACCTTATCTTATTCATGATACTTAGTATTAACTATTAACTGTTTTTTTTTTTTTTTTACCATTGATTATTACTGTTCATGATTATGTTACCATGTATGTGGGAGGCATGGACCTCAGATCATTGATCCTTGGACTGTGGATCACATCCCGGGTATTCCAAATGGGGTACCGGCTGGGTGGATGTTACAAGAACGAAGTATGGGAATCAATATTAAGGAAGGATCCTCACTTTGATACGACTCCCTACAGTGCTGTTTGCCATCCTGAAGTATTTACCAAACTGGGCCTTCCTCCTCCTGACTGGACCAAAAATAAGATTGATCCTCCGCCTTCTGATCCAGATATTATGCATTATCTGGAAGATTCTCCTGTTTATTCCCCCTTGGAAGAATTCAATTATGATGAGCTCGCCTTGAATGCAAGTTTGGTTGAGGACCATACTTCTCCTGGACAAGCTGGACAAAGAGTATGAAATTGCGGAGGATTTTATACATACTGAAATATTTTTTGTAACCCTCATTTCTCCTCTTCTTTTCCTTGAATCCATACCAATGTTTGACTCATGTGTTTGTTCTAGCAAAGTTGTGCCAATCTTGTATGACTTCTTAATGATCATCAATGATGACTTTCTTTTTGGACCGAAGATTGTATCCAGCTCTTGTAATCTTATGTTTGATGTCGAGACCGGCCTCTTCTGGTCTTTTGAAGAAATAAGAAATTGACTTCATCTTGAACTTTGCTAGCCACTTGAATCGCTGTTGTACTAGGTCTTAGTTGTTTAGAACAATGCCTTTACTTAAAGATTTCCGGAGAAATACAATAAGTCTGAGAACGAACTCACTCGGGTTTCAAACCGATGCCTTTACTTAAGGATTTCCAGAGAAATACAATAAGTCTGAGAAGGAACTCACTTGGGTTTTAAACCGATGCCTTTACTTAAGGATTTCCGGAGAAATACAATAAGTCTGAGAAGGAACTCACTCGGGTTTTAAACTGATGCCTTAAGTTAAGGATAATTCGAAAATTCAATAAGTCTTGAAGGAACTTACTCCGGTTTCAAACCAACGCCTTGTGGAAGGAACTCACTCGGATTTTCATCCGATTCCTCGACTTAAGAAATTCCGGAAAAATTCCATAAGTGTTGAAGGACCCACACGGATTTTCATCCGATGCCTTATAGTTGGATCTTGTTCTTGAATGTAGTGTATGATGCCCCCCAATCAAAAGATAATTTGTTGAAAGCCAAAAATTGCATTGATTGAGTTGAAAATGTTTACATCACGAACAAAATTGAAATCATCATCAAGGATAAAATTTTTTGAGATGCCTGGCATTCCACGAACGATCCAACTCTTTCTGGGTGTTGATGTTCTTCAGCCTGTAAGCTCCTGAACCAACTGGATTTACAACCATATAAGGTCCTTCCCAGGAAGGGTCCAATTTTTTTTGGTGACTTGGGTCGGAAGCTAAGGTGTTTCTCAACACCAAATATCCGGCTAAGTACCAACGATTCTTCACTCGAGTATTATAATGAGACGCTATCCTTCTTTGATAATGTTGAGTTCGTGCTATTGCCTTTGCCCGAACTTCATCCAACAGATCAAGACTATCAAGTAGTCCTTGTTCATTTGCTTTTTCCTCAAACTCTCGATCCCGTAATGTCCCCGCCATTATCTCCACTGGTGCCAATGCTTCGGATCCATATGCCAACCTGAATGGAGTTTCTCCTGTGGGTGTTCGAACCGTAGTTCTATAGGCCCACAGTACGTTATGAAGTTCTTTGACCCAAGAAGCCTTGTCAGCTCCAAGTCTTCTCTTTATTCCTTCCAGTAGCGTTCGGTTAGTAACCTCTACTTAACCATTGCTCTGGGGGTATGCCACTGAGGACATATGATGCTCGATCATATATGTTCCGCAAAATTGCTCAAATTGTGGACAGTCGAACTGAGTACCATGGTCAGTGACGATAATCTTTGGAATCCCAAAGCGATATATGATTGACTCAAGCACAAGTTTCTCCACTTTTTTCTCAGTAATTGCTGCCAATGCACTGGCTTCAACCCATTTCGTGAAGTAATCAATTGCTACTATCAGATATTCCCGTCCGCCTGACGCCTTGGTGAATTTGCCCATGATATCAATTCCCCACATTGCAAAGGGAATGGGATCCAGAATTGAAGTCATGGTTTCCGCCGGGCGCTTCGATACTGTAGCATGAATTTGATAGTTGCCACATCGACGAACATACTCCATAGCAACCTCTTGGATCTTAGGCCAATATAACCCAAGTCTTAGAATTTTGTGGGCCAGGGCTCGTCCTCCCATGTGAGCCCCACAAATTCCTTCATGAACCTCAGCCAAAGCTGACTTTGCTCCTTCGGGGCCTATACATCTCATAAGGGGTCCAGAATAAGATCTTTTGTATACTCTCCCATTCTGAATGACAAATCTCGCCGATCGTATCTTGATCAACCTTGCCTCTTTCGGATCCTTAGGTAATTTGTCATCTCTTAGATATTCAATTATTGGATCCATCCAGCAATGCTCTGCTTCAATATAAGAAATTTCTTTCTCATGATAACTCGGAAATGTTATCTCTTCAATATAGATCGAAGGGTCTAGATTCTTTTCTTTGGCATTGGCTAGTCGGGATAGCTCATCTGCCACTGAATTTTCATTCCTCAAAATCTGAGATATCTTCAAATTCCGAAATTGGTTTTGAAATGCCTGCACTATCTTTTGATATTTCTACAAGTGTGGTTCTTTAATACCATACTCCCCCTGGACTTGGTTGACTATAAGTTAAGAGTCACTATAAATAGTAACATCTACAATAGACAATGCTTTTGACAACCGAAGTCCAGCTATCAGAGCCTCATATTCTGCTTCGTTATTACTTGCTTCAAATGCAAATCTCAAAGCATATCGAATAATAAATCCTGCTGGACTTTTCAGTAGAATTCCAGCTCCTGCTCCATCTTTATTACTCGAACCATCCACATATACCTCCCAAGTGGTTGGTATAATGGGATCCTCAATGGTGGACTCCACTGGTGCAGTAGTTTCTACTACAAAATCGGCTAGCGCTTGAGCCTTGATTGCCGTTCTGGGCTTAAAGCTCACTTGGAACTCGCTGAGTTCAACCGACCAGGACACCATCCTTCCAGATAAATTAGGTTTATTAAGAACTTTATTGAGAGGAAAAGTTGTAAATACCTCAATTGGATGAGCCTGAAAATATGGCCTTAGCTTCCTGGCGGCCATCATGAGAGCCAGAGCCTGCTTCTCAATCTACGAATATTGTGTCTCCGCATCTAGCAATACGTGGCTCACATAGTAAATCGGTCACTGTTTTTTATCTTTCTCACGAACAAGTACCGCACTGACCGCTGAAAGGGACGTCACTAGATATAGCTGTAATATTTCCCCCTTCTCTGGTCGGGATAAGATCGGCGGTTGTCCGAGTGCTTCTTTTAACTCCTCGAAAGCTTTCTGGCATTCTTCGGTCCATTTTGCGTCCTTGTTACCCCTCAAATCTTTGAGTGCCTTGAAGAATGGCAAACACTTTTCTCCAGACTTGGAGATGAATCGATTCAAAGCGGCAACTCTCCCTGTTAAACACTGCACATCACGAACAGTTTTGGGAGCCTCCATATCAATCAGAGCTTGTATTTTGGCAGGATTAGCCTCAATACCTCTCTGTGACACCATGAAGCCCAAAAATTTGCCCAAGGAAACTCCAAAGGCGCACTTTTCTGGATTCAGCTTCATTTGATATTTTCACAGTACTGAGAATACCTCAGTCAAATCTGCAATATGGTTTGCTTTTGTAAAGCTCTTCACTAGCAAGTCGTCAACATAAGCTTCAACATTCTTTCCTACCAGATCTTTAAAAATCTTGTTGACAACCCTCTGATATGTTGCTCCTGCGTTCTTCAAGCCAAATGGCATGACTTTATAGTAGTAGCTTTCACGATCAGTCATGAAAGCTGTAAACTTCTCATCTTCCTTTTTCATAAGGATCTGATTATACCCTGAGTAGGCATCCATGAAACTTAGAGTTTCATATCCTGCAGTCGCATCTATTAAGAGGTCAATCCGAGGCAACGGATAGCAATCTTTAGGGCAAGCTTTGTTGAGATCTGTGTAATCTGTACACATTCTCCACTTCCCATTCGCCTTTTTTACCATTACCACGTTAGCTAACCAAGTTGGGCATTCAACTGGTTCTATGAAACAAGAATTCTTCAGTTTTTCAACCTCACCCTGAATGGCTTCATACTTTTCAATGGAGAAATTTCTCCTTTTTTGTATCACTGGTTTCACCTTCGGATCTATCCAGAGTTTATGCTCTGCGATAGTCCGATCGATTCCTAGCATGTCTTCAGCAGACCATGCAAATATGTCTTTATTTTGTTGAAGAAATAACTTCAACTCATCTTTGAATTTCTCCAGCTGTTCAGACCCGATATAAGTAATCTTCTTCTCATCCTCGGTACACAGCTGGATTTGCTCCAGCTTCTCCACTCGTTTGGGCCTTTGCATCTCTGCCTCTTCCCGATCGTCTCGAACTTCTATAGGTAGGGCAGTCACCTTCCTCGGGCCCTCCTTGTCTTTTAAATAGGCAACGTAACATTGCCGAGAGATCCTCTGGTTAGAGGAAACTTGACCAATTCCCATATCATTCGGGAATTTTATCTTCAGGTGTTTTGTCGAAACAATAGCACCTATCTTGGATAAAGATGGTCGCCCAAGGATAACATTATAAGCTGGCAGCTCCCGAACCACCAAAAAATTGATTCGGACGGTTGTTTCCTTAGGAAAACTTCCAATAGATAAGTCCAACTGGATAGACCCTTCCGCCACCGCAGACGACCCTGCAAAACCATATAGATGTGTGGATGAAGGCTCCATCAAGTCCTCATACACCTTCAGTTTTTGATACACTTCATAAGAAATCAGGTCAGCTGCAGACCCTGTATCAACCAAAACTCTATGCACTTCTCGACGTGCAATCTCTACCTTGATGACTATGGCGTCATCATGAGGTAAACAAATGCCTCTTTCATCCTCCTCGCCAAAGGTGATAGAATCTTCACCATTCAGCTTCTTTCGCTTCTGCGTCTCCCCGGTTCCGAAAAATTTGGATTTTGTCTTCAAACTGCGGAGTGATTCGGGCTCTGGTCCTCCGAAAATGGTAAGGATAGGTGACCGAGTAGCTTCAGTCACCTCCTTGCCCTTTTTAGACCTCGGAGCCTCCCTTGATCGTTCTGAACTAACTGAACGTTCCCTTTTAGGAGCAGCCGAGGGTGGCTCGCATGGCTCCTCCCTCCTTCTGCTAACAAAATTGGACAAGTGTCCCTGAGATATTAATCTCTCAATATCTGCTTTCAAATGACGACAGTCATTTGTATAATGACCATAGTCCTTGTGGAATCGGCAATATTTTTCTCGATCATGCTGCTCCCCAGGTTTCAAAAGAATTTTAGGTGGCCACTTCAAAATATTTTTCCTTTTGATGATATTTAGAATATCAGCCCGAGAAACATTCAATGGAGTATATTCACTTTTACCAGGAGACCTCTGGCGCGAGATTTTCCAACCCGATCACGGACATTTTTCTTTGGCTTCTGCTTCAGCTCAAGAGCCTTTTGTTCCTTATTGGAGACTTTGTTATCTCCTTGGCGCGCATCTAGGATCTCCATGACTTCGGCCTGCTTCTGGCATCTCTGTACCAACTCAGCATAAGTTGCAGGCATATCCTGTAGTAATAACTCCAAGAGTTTCCGGTTAGTGAGTCCAATGAATAGAGCAGCTTTGGCTACTTGCTCATCCAAATTTTCTATCTCCATCGTTACTTTGTTGAATCTTTTCAGAAACTCTTTGATCGATTCGCTTTTTCCTTGTCTGACAGTAAACAAGGTTTCTTCCGTTTTCTTGACCTGTATCCCACTCTGGAATCGCCCTATGAATTTGCGCGCCAATTCATCAAAGTTTACTATCCTTCCAGAAGGGAGGTTCAAAAACCACTTTTGTGCTGCTCCGGTTAAAGATGAACCAAAAACCCTGCATAGAATTTCGTCAGAATTACCTGAAACTGCCATGGTCTGCTGATAATAGCCAATGTGGGCCGTTGGATCTCCGGAGCCATCGAATGTAGAAAAGGTAGGCAAACGAAAGCTATGGGGAAACTGATATCCCGCAATTGGCTCGGCAAAGGGGGTCTTCCGAATGACTGAGTAAATATCCTCAGTCATCCTTCCTTTAGCCAACTGCCCTAACTTCTGATTGATGTTGGCCAATTCCTGACCAATCTGGGTCGGGTGATCTTCAGCGATATGATCACGACCTCGATTAACACAATCATCACGTGATATTTGATCATCACGAACAACTCGTCCTTCCCGAACATTCCGCTCATCGCGAACTGCTCGATCATCGGGATCGGTTCTTCTGACAGTTGGTGAGTGAATTCTCACCCCTGTGTCCAACCTTGTATTTGAATCTGTTGTACTTTCCTGCGGTCTGTCGAACCGATTGTCCCGCCTAGGTTGATCGTCAATTCTCCTAGGTCCTCAGTCACCTTCACGGAAGTTTTGACCGATATTCCGGTCATTAGCCAATCTTTGATCATGCGGTTGATCACGTGGTAACACGCGCCTCCCTGGATCACGATGGTCAGGTTCTTGTGGTAACACCACTCGTCTGGTGTGCACGCGGAGTGCTTGGCTCACTTCCAAGAGTTGAATCTTTACTTGATTCAATTGATCTTGGAATGTATCAGGAGGATTACGTCCTCCTTGACCACAATCTACTTCGATAGGATTTTGGCTTCCCTGAGGGAAAATTTGGATTATTCACTCCAGGGATCTGAACACCTGAATTGCGCTGTGCAGTGGCTGTTGTGGCTGCTGCCGATCTAGTCACCATGCCTTTACAAGTCATTTCCCACAAACGGCACCAAATGATGCGTCCAAAATCTGCTCAGCCCTTAGATCTCCTCGTGATGACCTGCAAAACGAAAGCATCAGATGTGGCCCGACCGCGGGGGTCGGGAGTCCACCTCCGAAGGCTAAGTCAGTTGATGAACTTAATCACAAACGGCTCTGCTAGAAGCACAGAGCTAAGGAATAAAGAACTGGGAAAGGTGATCTAGATTGTAAGCCTCTGGTAGTTTACGTTTATCAGTATGTATCTGAATCTGAGTATGAGTCTCAGATTGTGTGTGTCTCACCTCGTATGGCAGTGAGGTTTATATAGAGTGTACCTTCGAATCTCTTTCGTTGGATGCACTTGAGCCTTCTTCGGGTAGTTGTTGGATCTTAACAGTTAGATCCGTTGAGCAATAGACTTCTACTAGTTTGTACTAGTAGACAACTCCTGAGATAACCTTTAGGTTATGCGATGATTATCCCTTCGATAATGATTATCCGCAGCCATCAATTTGAGTCTGCCATCATTCGGGTAATTAACCTAATTCATAAGTTGAATTAGGGCATGCTTGTAGCTGAATAAGTTTTCTTCCTCAGCAAGCCATCTTCTGGATCCGGTTCGCTCGGGAGCGAGTCGATTCCCTCTGTCTCGACTGGGGTCGAGGATCGAACCAGGTATGAACCCAATCCGATCATATTTCCTCCATATCAATCATCATATTGAAAGATACGTCATAACATTACATGATCAAGTGTATAAGTAAATAACAAGAATGAATAAACATGATAAACAAGAGAAATTAAACATGATACTATTGTCACAAAGTACCTACAGTAGTCATATGATGTCTAGATACATCCAATAAGCTGAGCCTACTAAGTTGCCAACATTAGTGTAGTAATCACATAGTCTATGTCATATGGGTATAACCGTCCATACCTTAATTTGCGATGATGATAATCCAAAGGTAACAAAAGAATGATCCAAAGATGGTATGAAGACCCTAGACAAACATAAATGAAAGATTAGAAAAGAAATCGGGAAAATTGGAGGCCGAACAAATCAAATCGGCAAAGTACGCAATTCAGCAAGACGTTGGTTGATGACTTGGTCGACCGACTGACCCAGTCGACCAAGTGAACAGTGTTGGGGCTGAATAGTGATTTTTGGCCCAAAATCAATCTTCCGAGGCTCGGATCGATCCGAAACTTGGAGGGATTCATTGTAATAGTATAAGAACACTATCTAACAAGTAATTAACATGATCTAATGGTCTAATTAGGAATCCCCAAATTGAAACCCTATGTTATAAATACAAGAATCATAGCATGAATTGAAATCAAATGAAATTGCAATGGAAATGAAGGAATTAGCTAAGGGAATTGATAAAAAATGGATTAGAATCATATGCTAGCATAGAACATAGACTTAGCACACTTCATATTTCAATTTAGGACAAAAATGCAAGAAGTTAAGAAGAGAATCATAGCAATGCATATGCAAGAATCACAATGATAGCATAGCATAGGTAGGAATAGAATAAGATCATGGATTAAGTAATAGTGAATACTTGAAGTGATGGTTGCAAGGTTGCAGCATCAACTCCAAGGTTACAACAGCAAGAAAAGAAAAGAGTAGAATAGAGAGTGAGGATGAGGAATCATACCTTGTAGATGCAAATGGAGACAAGAGACAATGATTGGCAATGATTTAAATGGAATAACCTTCACCACTACCAAGGAAAATGCTTTGGGAAGCTCTCCCCTCGTTCTCAGCAAGCTAGGAATGTTAGAAGAGAATATTCGAAAAGCATCTTTTTCTCGGATTTGGGCATCCTTTGGTTGTCTGGCTTGGTCGACCAAGCATGGACAGCATGCTTGGTCCAAGGAATTGAAGGGTTAGATTGATCCGAATTGAGTTAGGTTTTCTCCTACAAGTCAATTAACAAGTTTAGATTAGAGAAATACCTTCGAAACATGACCGGAAGCGCATCAAGTACTTCAACTAAGCTTCCCCTCTTCTAGGTGTAGTTTCTCACTGAACACTGACAATGCATCCAAGTAAGGGGCATCACTGTCAATGTCCATGGGCTTTGAATCATACACCAAGTCTTCAACTACGAGGGCCCACAAGTCTCTTCTTCCACCACTCCTAGTCTTCGGACCTACAAACATCAAAGGATCCGGGTTAGGGTCAAGGTTAGGATAGGGTTGGGTTTCACACCATTCATTCCAATGATGCTATGATCTTCATGCTTGATTCTTAGCCATGATTATTTTATATTTTCATGAAGCCATATTCATTCCATTAATTTGATTTCTCTAGCATATTAGATCTGATTTCATGTTAGTATTAATCTCTGATCTATTGTTGATAATCAGAGATTACTGTTGATAATCATCTAGAGTGAATCCTTGTTTCTCCTTTGAATCCATGGTTGTTTTCATTGAAAACCATGTTTTTGATCAAATTAGAAAGTCATGTTTTCAAATTAGGAAGTCATGGTTTTGATCATTGTTTGGTGTCTAATCTATGCTAGTTAGTCTTAGATTACTGTTTCTAATGTTCCTTTGAAATTTCAGAGTGTTTTGAATCTTGGAAGATGAGTTTCGAATCAAAATTCTCAATTTTGCTACGAACAATGTTCACCTGGTCAACTGGACCAAGCTGCCAGGTAGGCTACTAGGCAGTATAACTTTGGTTTTCTTCATTCGATTTGATCCGTTTGACCTCCAATCTTCTAGGGCTTTTTCCTAATGTTGTATCTATGCTTGTTTAGGGTTTATTTGCTAACTTTGGACTTGATCTCTTGTTCCTCTGGATTTTCTTTGAATCTAATTAAGGTAAGGATAGTTATTTCCATATTAACATAGATTGCGTGAATCTTAGTTTCTAATTTGGGAATCTCATATATTCTTTGTTGTTCTTATATTTTCTTAATATGATATTACCCCTGTAAGTACTTCAAGTATAGTAGGACCATGTTCATATATTCTTCATATTACTTTGATCGTGTATGGACATTATTCTTGTAATTTACATATTCAATTGATCGTGTCTATATGATATCTTTCTAAATGTTAGAATATCAGTTGTGTATGTTTTGACTGAATTGGGAATGTGATTGATTAGGTATGATTTGGGATTGGGGAATGTCCTTTTGACATTTTTGTCCTTGGACATCAGTGGAAGTGGTATGGGACATTTTCGATGGTGACCTTTGACTCTTTGCTAGATTATTGTTTGTCATACCTAGGGCTTGTCTAGCGGTGTTTGGCTAGGATGTCCTAGTTATATCAGACCCAATTAGAAAGGGTATTGAGACCGAGTAACCTGTGGTGGCAATGTGTGTTTGTGGGCACTCAAGACCGGTAACCAACCTGTGAGAAGATGTGGATCACATTGTGGGGGCCATTTATTGGTAGGGTCGCAAGTAGTAAACTTGGGCTCATGGGTGCTCAAGACCGGTGTGTAATCCGTGAGAGGACATGAGAGCTTCCCGTTTATTATTCGTGGATGACAAATAGGGTTGATGAGTCAGTAGTCCAAGTTGGTTGTAGCCATAAGATATGCTAACTCTAGTGAGAAGGATACCGAAAAGGATTCTGAGGGGGAGGTGTCACATCCACCCAGTCGGTACCC
Organism: Hakea prostrata; assembly: GCF_041222555.1. Lineage (NCBI taxonomy): Eukaryota > Viridiplantae > Streptophyta > Magnoliopsida > Proteales > Proteaceae > Hakea > Hakea prostrata. Next base: position 28,712,142 of record NC_142604.1, read on the forward strand.
TAACTGGCATACCCGGGTGTGTGATCCACAGCCCCGAAGATCAAGTATTGAGGAAATCATCCTCCCACATTGACAATAACATAATCATAAACAGGAAATAATCAATGTTTAATATTATAAACAAAATATCCAAATCATGAAATGAATAAATAATGTAATCAGAGTGCAGAAAATGATACCAGATATCCGAAGATATCAAAATAGATAGAGAGAGGCGGAAACTCACTCCACAGATATAGCGGAACGTAGTATGTAAGTCTACAAAGAATTACAACTGAGTCAAAAGAAAATAAGAAAGACAAACTAAACTTAAGAGTTTTCTATCCTATAGATGACATCTTCAGAATAGTGGACTTCGTCAATCCAACATATATGTTCCAACTCTACGTTACGTCTCATCGTAGTACCACAACTTGATCACTTGCGGGATCATCAGTGTAATCTTGATTGTCGCCAACACCTTGAGTGTAGTACGCTTCATCGGCTTGCGCTTCATCATACTGTCCTTCATAGTAGTCAGTACCTGTAGGATAATCTAACAAAACATTGTACAAAAAGGAATGAGTTTCGAAAGAAACTCAGTAAGGCACATTAATTCATAACATCATAAATAACATGCGGCAAATCATAACAAGATGCAATGCAGTATGAAACAGATAATGTATGTATGCATTGAAACTCTATGTATGCTAGTCTCTATTGGCAGAAATGCTTTAAGTCACAAAACCATACTTCTTTGGGTAGGTCAATCACACAACGCCTTTTGGTAGTGGGTCCGGCATCCCTCGGGACATTCCATGGCTAGGGGTTAAATCACCGCTCTCTCACATCACCATTGGTCTAAGTACTGGCCCATGTCAGGGTTAAGCCTAGCCCAATGCAAGTCATCTACTCAGTCACATCAACTCAGTTTCATATACGTCCATTCCTCGTCCCTGACGATCCTTACCGGTATCCTTCGCACTAGAGTCCTAATAGTCCCAGACTACGGACTCATCAACCCTACTGGTTATCCACATATGGTAAATGGGAAGCTCTCATGTCCTCTCATGGGTTGGTTACCGGTCTTGAGCGCCCGTGAATCCCCACTGCTGCCGCAGGTCGTTCGGTCTCAATTCCCTTCCGAATCGGGTCTAATATTGTCACATCCACCCAGCCGATACCCCATCTGGCATAACCGGGATGTGATCCACAGCCCCAAAGATCCATAGTCCAGGGACCACACCACCCACATCGACGATAATACAATCATGAACAATTAATATCAAGCTAAACAATTGATAATAATAGAATTCGGAAATGAGATACAAAAGATAATCAGAGTGCGGAAATAAATATCTTATCAGATAAAATTAAGAAGGCAGTGGGCGGAATCCACTCCTTCAATCAAGCGGAAAGTGAGGTCAAATCTAATTAATTACAATCCCAAGTTATAAAGATAATTCAAAAGTTATTACAATTCCTCCAAGTTTAACAGACATAAAATAAAGGGAATGGGCATCTACGCATAAGTCTCCTCTACAATAAATAAGTTCTCTTCAAAAGTGAAGACCATAGAGATCCAACATGGCTGCTCCCAAACTATCCAGGGGCTAACCCTAATACACCGAAGGATCTTCTTCGGTACCGTCACCGAAGTCTTCATTGTAGCTAGCCTCCGGATAGTAGTATGGGGTATCCGGGTCCGCCTCGAGGAACATACCATTTGAATAATCACCTGTAGAGTAGTCTAACAAAACATTGCAACAGAAAAAGGAATGAGTTCAAAAGAACTCAGCAAGGTAGTTATTCCACAACACATAATCCACATGATAACAATAATAAAATAATGCAGATGATATGAGACATATGATGTAATATGATTCTAACTCTAAGTATGCCGGTCATCTATGGTAGACATGCTTTAAGTCGTAGCACCATACTTCTTTAGGTAGTCTCAGTCACTCATCACCAGGGGGAATTGGGTCCTGCATCCCTCTCGGACAAATCCATGGTTGGGGGTTTCGGTCACCACTCTCTCACATCACCATTTGGTCTAAGTATTGGTGCATGACAAGGTAAAGCCTAGCCCAATGCAAGTCATCTACTTAGTCATATCATGTTAGTTCCAGATACGTCCATTCCTCCCCTCTCAGGATCCTTTCTGTATCCTTCACACTAGAGTCACAGATATTACTCACCGAACTCATCAACCCTATTGGTCATCCACAAATAGTAGACGGGAAGCTCTCACGTCCCCTCACGGATCATTTCACCGGTCTTGAGTGCCCGTGAGCCCAAGTCTAGCCATTTGCAACCCTACCAATAAATGGCCCCTTTCGAGTATCCGCAATGCAATTTATGTCCTCTCACGGAGTGATTACTGGTCTTGAGCACCCACAAATCCACACTACTACCATGGGTCGTTTGGTCTCAATGCCCTTCCGATTCGGGTCTGATATGATAGGGACATCCTAGCCAAACACCACTAGACAAGTCCTATGTATGTCATCCAATAACCCGGGAAAGCGTCGATGGACATCTTCGGAGAACATCCCATACTATTCCCCCCGATGTCCAAAGATAGAAGCACCAGTAGGATACTCCTCAATCCCAAGTTATACTTAAGCAATCACATGCCCAAGTCCATCATATCAATTCACAAGATACAACATCATAGTAAACATTCTATTCATAACATTGACATAATTCACCATATATTAAAATTGATAAACATAATAAGGCATTGTAATTAAAACTAATGTAAACACAATGCTACTGTTATAAGACATGTGTAGCAAGTCTAAAATGATAAGAACATGAGATAGAAACTATGTTCACTAGGTTAGGAATATCAAGTCAAAATCACACATCCTAAGTGATTGTCGCGATAACTATCCTTACCTTGAGTTGGAGAAGAAGATGGTCCAAGATCACAAGCAAGTGGCCCAATTAGTCTTAAAACCCTAAACAAACATATATGAAGGATTAGAGAAGAAATCAGAACAATCGAAGATCGAACGAATCAAAACTAGGCAAAAGTTGCTAACAGCAACTCTATTGGTCGATACTTTGGATCGATGGTATCGACCAATAGTATCGACCCAAAGAGTCTCGGACAGCAAGTTGGGTTTTGGCTCAAAGTTGGTCTTTCGGGTCTCGGATCGATACGAAACTTGGGGAACAGTCTAAACACACTATAGAGACCCTAATTATCAAAGAATTAACATCATCCAATGGTCAAATTAGAAATCCCCAAATTGGCATATCAAGTTCAAGAGTTGTTAATCATGGCATTGGCTATTTCTTAATACAAGTTGGGGAAAAACATAGTGGATTAGGTAGGGAACAACTTAGGAGTAATATTGAAATCATATGCAAGGTATAGATTAGGTTAATCATAGGCTTCATCTCAGTTTTGGTAATTAAAGTAAGTTGGTAAACAACAAATCATGGAAATGCATAGTTAATTATCAAGAGGTAAGTAAATCATAGCAAGGTTGGGGAAAACATCAATGTATGAGGTATAGAAGACTCATGGCAAGGTGTTTGCAAGGTTGCAGCACCTTGGCCATGGTCCAAACGGTAAAAATGAGAGTAAAGATGAGTGAGAAAGAGACTAAGAGAGTGAGTTATACCTTGAGAGTAGAGTAAAAGAGTGGAAGTGAGTGGTTGGCAATGATTAGTGGGGAAGATGCTTCACCATTACCAAGGAGGAGTTCTTGGGAGTCTCATCCATGTTCTCAGGTGCCTCAATGATTAGAATAGGGTTCAAAACACGAGGATGGAATAAATAGAGTAGGGAATATTCCACAGAATCTTTAAATCCGGATTCAGCAACACGTTTGGTCGATACATTGGGTCAATGGTATCGACCAAAACATGTTTCTGCAGAATTTTTCAGAATAGTTCAGCAACTTTAGGTGTTGACTTGGAGGGCTATACAAGATCAAATTGCATGGGGTTTTCTCCTATAGTTCACTCAAGAAGTCTAGTTTTGGGGAATACCTTTGGATTGTATATAGGAGTCCATTTGATATCTCAATTGTCTCACTCTTCATCAGTGCGCAGATACTAACTTAACACTGATAATGTGTTCAAGGAAGGAGCAACATCATCAATGTCCATAGAATGGAGTTCTGACACCACGTCATCAACTAGGAGGGTCCACAAGTCCCTTCTACCACCACTTCGGGTCTTCGGACCTACAAATACAACAATTTCCGGGTCGGGTCAAGGTTAGGTAAAAGCTGGATTTATGTCAAGCTAGTCTCTATGGTAGACATGCTTTAAGTCATAGCACCATACTTCTTTGGGTAGGTCTCAATCACTCAAGCCGGTGGGAATTGGGTCCTGAAACCTTCCGGACAACCTCGGCAGGAGTGTCAGCCACCACTCTCTCACATCACCATTTGGTCTAAGTATTGGCGCATGTCAAGGTAAAGCCTAGCCCAATGCAAGTCTTCTACTCAGTCATATCAACTCAGATCCAGATATGTCCATTCCTCGCCCCGAGAGTTCCTTTCCGGTATCCTTCACACTAGAGTCAATGTAATCCCAGATTACGGACTCATCAACCCTATTGGTCATCCACAAATAGTAAACGGGAAGCTCTCACGTCCCCTCACGGATATGACCCACCGATCCTCGAGCGCCCGAGAGCCCAAGTCTAGCTATTCGCAACCCTACCAATAAATGGCCCCTTTCGGGTATCCGTAGCATGGTTTATGTCCTCTCCCGGGTTGGTTATCGGTCTTGAGCGCCCATCAAACCATACACTACCACGGGTCGTTCGGTCTCAATGCCCTTCCAATTCGGGTCTAATACGACAGGGACATCCTAGCCATACATCTAGACAAGTCCTATATATGGTATCCAATAATTCGGAAAAGCGTCGATGGGCATCTTCGGAGAACATCCCAAACTATTCCCTCCGATGTCCAAGGACAGAAATGTCAATAGGACATTCCCCAATCCCAAATCATACCTATTCAATCACATTCTCAATTCCATCATATCATACATAAATGACATTTCATCATATAGAAAGGTACATACCATAATATGATCAATTACATATGAATTTATTAAGAATACATAATCATGATAACAAAAGAATCTGTAAACATGGCACTACTATACTTGAAGTACTTATAACAGTCATATACTGTAGGAAATACGATAAAGAATGTAAATCTACTAAGTCTCTAACATAGAAGCAAGAATCACATAATCTATGTAGTTATGGTAACAACCGTCCTTACCTTAAGTCGCGATGATGATAATCCAACAATCTCAAAAGAATGATCCAAAGATGGTAATAAGACCCTAGACAAACATAAATGAAAGGTTAGAAAAGAAATCGGGAAAATCGGAGGTCGAACGGGTCAAAACGGAGCAAGGTTGCTGTCAGTAGCAAGTTTGGTCGATGGTCTTTGGTCGAGAGGATCGACTAAAAGTGTCTTCGGGGCTGCATAATGGGTTTTGGGGATTTTGGTCCGAAATGGGTCTTCCGGGGTTCGGATCGATCCGAAACTTGGAGGGATGATTAGTAACAATGTAAGAACACTACCTAGCAAGTATTATCACAATCCAATGACCAAATGAAAACCCCCAAATTGAGGTCCTATGTTCCAAAGACAAGAATCCTAGCATTCATGAGAAATTGATGTAATTGAAAGGGAAGCTAGAGAATTAGTTGGGGAATAGGTTAGGAACATGATTACAATCATTTGCAAGGCAGAGATTAGACTAATCATATTCCACATCTCAGTCTAGTATAAGAAATCAAGTTGTTAAACAAAGAATCATGGTAATGCATATGCAAGGATCAAGATGCAAGTGAGGCATAGCAAGAATGAAGGAAAAGCAAGTATAAATGGGAAGAGACATTCATGGCAAGGTGTTTGCAAGGTTGCAGCACCTTGGCCATGGTCTCATCAGTAAAAAGAAGAAGAGAAGTGGGTAGAATAGAGAGCAAGAGAAGGAATCATACCTTGGAAGATGATAGTTGGAGAAGAGAGACAATGATTCTTGTAGAAGATCATCACCCAAGCTAAGGAGGAGCCTAAGAGGAGCTTTCCCACGTTCTTAGGTGTTGAAATGAGTAAAATATCGTTCTAGGTTCGAGGTTTCACTTAAATAGAGGAAGGAATATCCAAAAAGCATCTTTTTCTCGAATCTGGGTAATTTTGGTCGATGGTCCTTGGTTGATGGCATCGACCAAAGAGCATCGACCAAAACAGATAACAGGTTTAAGCAGAAAATCAAGAAATAGTTCAACAACTTCGAACAGGGATTCGGAGGGCTATACATGGTCAAATTGAGTGAGGTTTTCTCCTACTAGTCCATCAAGAAGTCTAGTTTCGGGAAATATATTCATATTGAGCATAGGAGTTCATTTGGTATTTCAACTAGTTCACCCCTCTTCGGTGCGCAGATTCAAAACTAACACTGACAATGCTCTCAAGTGAGGGGCATCATCGTCAATGTCTATAGGCTTGGGCTTCGACACCAAATCATCAACCAAAAGGGTATACAAGTCTCTTTTACCCCCACTTCAGGTCTTCGGACCTACAAACATAATAGATTCCAGACCGGGTCAAGGTTAGGATAAGGCCAGATATTACAAACCTACCCTAAAGGAAAGGTCTTGCATGACTTCTTAAGGCTTTCAAAGATAATAACATTGAAATCAAGGTCCAACTTTAAGGTCTAATATCAAACAAGTCTTTCTTCACCCAAAATAAATAGGGTGTCCTGGTTAGGTTTGGGCTGTATTTTACATTCTTCCCCCCTGATGCGTCCAAAATCTGCTCAGCCCTTGGATCTCCACGTGATGTCCTGCAAAACGAAAGCGTCAGATGTGGCCCGACCGCTGGGGTTGGGAGTCCACCTCCGAAGGCTAAGTCAGTTGATGAACTTAATCACAAACGGCTCTGCTAGAAGCACAGAGCTAATGAATAAAGAAACGGGAAAGGTGATCTAGATAGCAGAACGCTGATAGTTTAGGTCTATCAGTATGTATCTGAACCTGAGTCTCAGATAGTATTCTTTTTGATCGATTGATCCCTCCCTCACCTTGTATGGTAGTGAGGTTTATATAGAGTGTACCTTCGAATCTCCTTCGCTGGATGCACTTGAGCCTTCTTCGGGTAGTCGTTGGATCTTATCAGTTAGATCCGTTGAGCGATAGACTTCTACTAGTTTGGGCTAGTAGAGGACTCCTAAGATAACCGTTAGGTTATGCGATAGTTATCCCTTTGATGATGATTATCCGCAGCCGTCAGTTTAAGTCTACTATCATCAGGGTGATTACCCTAATCCATAAGTAAGATTAGGGCACGCTTGCAGCCAAATAATCTTTCTTCTTCAGCAAGCCATCTTCTGGATCCGGTTCGCTCGGGAGCGATTCGATTTTCTCCGTCTCGACCGGGGTCGAGGGTCGGACCAGGTATGAACCCGGTCAGATCATAAACTCTCCATATCACGAGCCCCCGAGACCAAGCGTTCGGTCGATCCCGAGGGCTTTGTTTTTAACTGGGTTCGTCGTCAAGTGATGATCTCTGCGTGCTTCATTAAATGTCATATCACATTTAATGCGGTGGTCACTTTTCCTCGAGCGTTGTGAGTGTAAGGCCACATGTCTTCGTTGCAGTTGATCTGTCGTGGCTCACGTCATCCAAGCGACGGTTTCCGAAGGCCTATTTCGGATTCGTGAGTTCAAACTTTCAAAACGTCTTCGAATCTTGATCGTTGATTTTGAATCAATCTCGATCGTTCAGATTCCCGAACACTCGTGCGGGAGTTTTAAAAGCGGTTCGTTGTCTTCGTAGGTTTCATTCTTCCTATCTGGAATTTGAACCTTTGTCGTCTGCTTCGCGCCTTCCTTCTCTCAAGCTTCCGTCTCACTGAATCAGTAAGTTTACTGGTCTTTTCTTTTTGTAGTTTACTGAAACGAGTAATGGCGGACGATAGGGCTTCTTTAGTACCCCATGCTGGTGATAGCAGTGATGCTTTTGCCTCTCCTGCTCCCGATCAGTCGGATAGTGATAACAAAACCCTAACCGTCCTTTGGCAGGAGTTCGCTGAAGTTTCTCAAAAAGGTTTTGAAAGAAAAACCGAAACTTCCCCTGTCCTTGTCGAGTCTGGATCTTCCAAGATCGTTGATTCTTCTAGGCAACCTCAAACCTCCGGGTCCAATGGTGGGCACAGCTCTGTTCCTTCCATTTATAATGGAGAAACCCTTCTTTCAGCTGTCCAAGATTTTGACCTTCCTTCCTCCTATCGGGTTAGGGCTCCCCACCCCGATGAGAGGGTTGATTCATCCCTTTCGGGTGAATTTTCTCTCGTACATAGATGCACTGTGAAAGCGGGGTGCGCTTTCCCTTTTTTAATCCTTTATTCTCCGCAGTTTTGAATCACTTGGAACATTTGTCCCGGAATGCTCCTCCCCAATAGCTGGCGTCTCATCGTCGGCTTCTTGGGTTTGTGTTTTGAGCTTGGCATCACGCCATCTCTTTCTCTTTTTGTACATTTTCATGTTCTTTCTATCTCCCATCCTCCCGGATGGGTCTTTCTTTCCAAACGCAATAAGGCTGAACTTGATTGGAGGGGCAGCATCCTTGTCAAAGGAACTTGCCCTTCTAACCACAAAATATGGCGCGAACGATACTTTTTCCCGTCGAGCGCCTCCATCAGATCTTAACTTCCCGACCATCCGGAGGAGGTTTACTTCTTCGTCCGAAAGTAACCGGGGCCTTCCCTTATCCAAAGAAGACGAGGCGGCCATCAGGAAGATCAAATCCATTCCGTGGTATCAAGAGATACATGGATATGAAATGGAGTATAACTCCATCCTTCAGTACTGGGGCTTGGCTCATTGTGAGCTTCTAACCATCATCCTTTGATTTGACTGAAGTGATATGTCTTGAATTCCGATTCTTGTCCTTCTTCTTTGCGGTGCCTCCCCGAACGAACCCCGAAAGCCTCGCGGGTGAAGGCCGCTAGGGCCGTTGTGACAGCCGAACAACGATCGCCCGGGGTCTTGACTGCAGATCAAGAGGCTTCTCTTCCCTCTCCCAACCCCTCTTACGGGGGTATCGGGAATATCGGGCCTCGTAGCTGATGCTTCGGGTAAAGGGAAGAAACCAATGGTGGAAAGGGCTACCGTCTCCTCCTCCGTCCGAACCAAGAGGAGGCATGACACAATTGATGCTCCCTCCAACAAAAAATCCAAAGCTTCGACGGATGGTGAGGAAGTCTTCATCCCCCGGTGGACCCCGAAGATGACCGACAAGGTCACTCGGGATCTCGAGAAAGGCTGTAGAGTGGAGCTCCCTCGGTCTTGCTCCTTCGATCGCCGGGAGTTTGAAGCCCTGGATGACACCTCCCTTGTTAGTCAATCTACAAGGTAACGGTCTTCTTGCTTACTTATGTTTTCATATTTCTTATGACTTCTTCTGATATCTTCCGTCCTCCCAGGAATGCTGTGTTGAGCTTTTATCAACACATGGAAGCATTGAGCCGAGTTGGTCGCACCAGCTCCTTGCTGCAAACTTGTGAAGAGAAATTGGCCAAGGCCAATTCCGAAATAGACCAGCTGGCTGCAGCTACGGTGGAGCTGCAGAAAAAGCATGAGGAAGAAGTGATCTCCCTCAAGGAAACTCTTGAAGCTTCAAGAATTCGTGTCTCTGCTGCCGAGCGCGAGGCCAGGAAGCAAAAGGCAGCTGCCACGTTGTTTGGTGACAGCCTTGAGATCAAAAGTAGGGATCTCGAAGAACATCTGAAGTTGGCAATCCCTAGCAAGCCCGAGCATATAAAGCCGGACCTTCGGAAGGAGTGCATTCGGAAATACCTGAACAGCGTACCTTTCTCCGAATTGCTAGGTTTCTACAACATTCAGGCTTACCGCATGGGGCAGAACGACGTTTGGGAGCAGATCCTTGGAACGATCCCCGACTTCGACACTGCTCCTTTTCGTGAGGTATGCCACCCAGAGGTCTTCGGGAAAGTTGGTATGGATCTCCCAGACTGGGCTCAGGGAGTAGATGATCCTTTTCCAGCTGACCCTCAATATGAGGCATATCTAGATGACGAGCCGGCACTTCCAGAGGAGAAATCACAAGCCGAGTCTCAAGTTGTTGCTTGTAGAGGATTCAGCCGATGCCACTCTTGAGGAAGGCTCTTCTCATGGTCTCGAGAAAAGTCATCCCGACCCGGGGTCCCTCGGGCAACAATGAAGAAAAGGCTTAGGGAGTTGTTCTTTTGTAAAGATATACCCTCAATATAATGAATAGACATTTCTTTATTCATGTTGGCCTCAAAATTTCCCCGTCTCCTGCCGAAGTATTGCCTTGAATATCAAAGTATTAATCATAAAACTTATCACTTAACTCTTCATTCTTCGCCGAATAATGATCTTGTAGAAATATTGTGAAGATGCGTTAATCTTCCCCACCACTTCATTTATTGCAAAGTCCGCACGTTTCCCTTCTGCGAAGTTCAAACGTTTTCCTGCTTTTGTGTACCATTCACTGTTTCCAATGAATCGGAAATACATCCATTATTTTAATGGCAGTGCGACGATTGGAGGTTTCTCTGCATCAGGTGCTCGCTTCCACATGTTTCCATGTGGCATCCCTTCGACCGTTGATCTTGCTTTTTGAGGATTTCGAAGCGTCGTTTCGATCTGGGTCGTCGGTTGTCCTTAGCCTTCAACCGTCGTCTTATACCTGAGGCTATTTAAAGCCTTCGTGGGTACTCTCCATCTATCCTGACTTCGCAAGATAGATTTGCTAAAGTGCCAAAGCAACCTTTCGTCCTTCGGCCTGCCTCCGTATTCCTCGTACTCCAACGACAGCTCTATCCATTTCTGAACAAGTGAGTTTTTTGATTTCTCATCTCTTTTCCCTCTTCCCCCCGAAGTAAACTGCACAATAGTTATACTTGGCGTTTAGTTTGTGGTCTGTCAGAAGCTTTTAGAAAACTAGGGTTTCCCCATTGTTGCTGTCGTTTATTTCTGTACTGATACGGCTGTTTTTTTTTTTTTTTTTTTTTTTTTGCATAGTGGCTCCCAAGATCAACCGAGACTTTATCAGAGCAAAATCTCGTAAGAATAGGGGCCAGTCGGTGGTGGTTGGGGCCAGTGCGGTGGTTTCAACTAGTGAATCCTCCAAGCGTAAGGCGGCTAGCTGGCGGTGAATCTTCAAGTCGATTCCTGCAGCTTCTGTTGATGCCGTCCCTGCGCCTCCTTTGCCCGAAGTGACCGCTCGTCTTTCCCAGGAAGATCTTGATCACTCCGTTGCCGATGGTGCTGCCGGCAATCCTGCTGGTGAGCCTGTCGGTGCAACCCCGAAGGAGACTCTTCGGGCATCTGAGGCAACAATGTTGGCGTCTGATGAAGGTGTGGTCCCAGCAGGTGCTGCTCCTATTTCTAACTCCAGTGCTTGTTTGGCATCCTCCTCCTCTCCTTCCGAGTTGGAGGATTTTGCTACCGGAAAGCGCCGTCGGATGACAAGTGATGAAGCTCAGCCTTTGCTTGGTGTAGTTCGTCCTTCTCATCCTTCGCTCGAATTAGTGTCAAACGAGTTTGACGAGAGCGTTGGAATGGTGTCTTGCTGCTCGAATGACTTCGAGAGCGCAGTTCTTTCCAAACTTCCGGATGAAGTCTTTACGAAGTCACTTGGTGATGTAAGTCTTTCTTCATTATCCTCCGATTTTGAAAAAATACTTCTCTGCTCCTCGCTAACTCGAAAGTTGTTTGCGGGAGTCTTCTTTGGTAACTTCCACAACCAAGTGGAAGCGGTTACTAGACTCGATAGGTTGAGCAATGAAGTTTCTAGGCTTCGGGAAATCTCCGAAGCTAAAGATGTTGAGATTGCTCGCCTTCGGAATCTAGCTTGGGAGGTGGCGGGAGAAAAGAATTCGATGATTGGTCGTCTTCGGTCGGACTTGGATGATGCCGGAGAGAAGATCCGGCGACTGGAGCGGACAGTTGGAAAGTCGGGAGCTAAAGGATCCGAAACATTACCCGAAAGGCAAGCTGTCGTTCCTTTGCCCGAATCCCTTCCAACGATGTTCGCAGAGCTGCGTCTTCAAGTATTTACACGGTAAGCCTTTTGTTGATATGCTGAATGCTTATAACTTGCAGGCGTACCGGGATGGTGAGAATGAAGTATGGGAATCAATATTAAGGAAAGATCCTCATTTTGATACGACTCCCTACGATCTTGTTTGCCATCCTGAAGTATTTACCGACACGGGTATTCCTCCTCCCGATTGGACCAAGGATAAGATTGATCCTCCACCTTCCGATCCAGATATTATGCAATATCTGGAAGATTCTCCTGTTTATTCTCCGCTGGAAGAAGTCAATTATGACGAGCTTGTGCCGAATGCGAGTTTGGTCGAGGACCATTCTTCTCCTGAACAAGCTGGACAAAGAGTATGAAATTGCGGAGGATTTTCTGAATATCGAAATATTTTTGTAATCCTCATTTCTTCTCTTCTTTTCCTTCACTCCTCACCAATGGTTGACTCATATGTTTGTTCTAGCAAAGTCGCGTCGATCTTGTATAACTTGTTAACAATCACCTGTAATGACTTTCTTCTTTGATCAAAGATTGTATTCAACTCTTGTAATTATTTTGATACTGGCCTCTTTGGATCTTCTAAAGAAATAAGAAATTACTTTATCTTTGAACTTTGCTAGCCACTTGAATCGCCGTTGCATTAGGTCTTAGTTGTCTGAAACAATGCCTATACTTAAGGATTTCCGGAGAAATACAATAAGTCTGAGAAGGAACTCACTCGGGTTTTAAACCGATGCTTTATACTTAAGGATTTCCGGAGAAATACAATAAGTCTGAGAAGGAACTCACTCGGGTTTTAAACCGATGCCTTATACTTAAGGATAATTCAAAAATTCAATAAGTCTCGAAGGAACTCACTCGGGTATCAAACCGATGCCTTGCAAAAGGAACTCACTCGGATTTTCATCCGATGCCCCGACTTAAGAAAGTTTGAAAAATTTTCCATAAGCGTTGCAGTGTTGAAGGACCCACATGAATTTTCATCCGATGCCTTATAGTTGGATCTTGTTCTTGAATGTGGTGTATGATGCCCCCCAATCAAAAGATAGTTTGTTGAAAACCAAAAATTGCATTGATTGAGTTGAAAATGATTACATCACGAACAAAATCGAAATCATCCTCAAGGATAAAACTTTTTGAGATGCCTAACATTCCACGGATGATCCAACTCTTTCTAGGAATCAATGTTCTTCAGCCTGTAAGCTCCTGAACCGACCGGTTTCACAACCATATAAGGTCCTTCCCAGGAAGGGTCTAACTTTCTTTGGTGACGTGGGTCGGAAGCTAGGGCCAAAGCTGATTTTGCTCCTTCGGGGCCTATACATCTCATAAGGGGTCCAGCATAAGATCTTTTGTATAGTCTCCCATTCTGAATGACAAATCTAGTTGATCAAATCTTGATCAACCTTGCCTCTACTGGATCCTCGGGTAACTTGTCATCTCTTAGATATTCAATTATTGGATCCATCCAGCAACGTTCTGCTTCAATATAAGAAATTTCTTTGTCATGATAACTTGGAAAAGTTACCTCTTCAATGTAGATCGAAGGGTCTAGATTCTTTTCCTTGGCATTGGCTAGTCGGGATAGCTCATCTGCCACTGAATTTTCATTCCTCGAAATTTGAGATATCTTCAAATTCCGGAATTGGTTCTGAAATGCCTGCACTATCTCCCGATATTTTTGCAAGCGTGGTTCTTTAATGCCATACTCCCCCTGGACTTGGTTGACTATAAGCTGAGAGTCACTATAAATAGTAACATCTGCAATAGCTAATGCTTTTGACAACCGAAGTCCTACTATCAGGGCCTCATACTCCGCTTCGTTATTACTTGCATCAAATGCGAATCTCAAAGCATATCGAATAATAAATCCTGCTGGACTTTTTAATAGAATTCCAGCGCTTTGCTCCATCTTTATTACTCGAACCATCCACATATACCTCCCAAGTGGTTGGTATAATGGGATCTTCAATGGTGGGTTCCACTGGTGCGGTAGTTTCTACTACAAAGTCGGCTAATGCCCGAGCCTTGATTGCGGTTCCGGGCTTAAAGCTCACTTGGAACTCACTTAGCTCAACCGACCAGGATACCATCCTTCCAGACAAATCAGGTTTGTTAAGAACTTTACTAAGAGGAAAAGTTGTAAATACCTCAATTGGATGAGCCTGAAAATATGGCCTTAGCTTCCTGGCGGCCATCATGAGAGCCGAGCACGCTTTTTAATCTGCGAATATCTCGTCTCCGCATCCAGCAACACGTGGCTTACATAGTAAATCGGCCACTGTTTCTTATCTTTCTCCCGAACAAGTCTTTGCACCGACCGCGGAAAGGGATGTTGCTAGATATAGCTGTAATATTTCCCCCTTCTCTCGCCCGGACGGGATCGGTGGTTGTCCAAGTGCTTCTTTTAATTCCTCGAAAGCTTTCGGCACTCTTCAGTCCACTTTGCTTCCTTACTGCCCTTCAGGTCTTTAAGTGCCTTAAAGAAAGGCAAACATTTTTCTCCGGACTTGGAGATAAATTGATTTAAGGCAACAACTCTCCCTGTCAAACATTGTACATCCCGAACGGTTTTGGGAGCCTCCATATCAATCGAGCTTGTATTTTGGCAGGATTTGTCTCAATTCCCCTCTGTGATACCATGAAACCCAAGAATTTGCCCGAGGAGACTCCAAAGGCACATTTTTCGGGGTTCAACTTCATTTGATGTTTCCTCGATCGTGAAAACCTCATTCAAATCTGCAATGTGATTTGCTTTTGTAAAGCTTTTCACCAAAGCATGTCGTCAACATATGCTTCAACATTCTTTCCTATCAGCTCTTTGAAAATCTTGTTGACGACCCTCGATATGTTGCTCCTGCATTCTTTAGGCCAAAAGGCATGACCTTGTAATAATAGCTTTCACGATCAGTCATGAAAGCCGTATACTTCTCATCCTCCTTATTCATAAGGATCTGATTATACCCCGAGTAGGCATCCATGAAACTTAAAGTTTCATATCCTGCGATAGCATCTATCAAGAGGTCAATCCGAGGCAACGGGTAGCAATCTTTTGGGCAAGCTTTGTTTAGATCCGTGTAGTCTCGTACACATCCTCCACTTCCCATTTGCCTTTTTCACCATCACCACGTTGGCCAACCAAGTTGGGCACTCGATTGGTTCTATGAAACCAGAATTTTTAAGTTTTTCAACTTCGTTCCGAACGGCTTCATACTTTTCAATAGAGAAATTTCTTCTTTTCGTATCACTGGTTTCGCCTTAGGGTCTATCCGAGTTTGTGCTCTCTGCAATGGCCCGATCGATCCCCGGCATGTCCTCAGCAGACCATGCAAATACATCCTTATTCTGTTGAAGAAATAACTTCAACTCATCTTTAAACTCTTCCAGCTGTTCAGACCCTACATAAGTAATCTTTTTCGCATCCTCGGTACACAGCTGGATTTGCTCCAGATTTCTCCATCGGTTCGGGCCTTTGCATCTCTGTCTCTTCCCGATCATCTCGAACTTCTATGGGGAGGGCAGGTAACCTTCCTCGGACCCTCCTTGTCTTTTAAATAGGCCACATAACACCGCCGAGAGATCTTCACGGTCGGAGGAGACTTGACCAATTCCCATATCAGTCGGGAATTTTATCTTCGGAGCTTTGTCGAAACAATAGCACCTATCTTGGATAAAGATGGTCGCCCGAGAATCATATTATAGGCTGGTAGTTCTCGAACCACCAAAAAGTTGATTCGGACAGTTGTTTCTTTGGGAAAACTTCCAATGGAAAGATCCAACTGAACCGATCCTTCCGCTACTGCAGATGACCCTGCAAAGCCATATAGGTGTGTAGATGAAGGTTTCATCAAGTCTCCGATCCACCTTCAATTTTTGATACACTTCATAGGAAATTAGGTCAGCTGCAGACCCTGTATCAATCAATACTCTATGCACTTCCCGCCGTGCAATCTCTACCTTGATGACTATCGCATCATCATGAGGTAAACAAACGTCTCTTTCGTCTTCTTTGCTAAAGGTGATAGAATCTTCACCATTCAGCTTCTTCCGCTTTCTGCTTCTCCGGCTCCAACGAATTTGGATTTGGTTTTTAAACTCCGGAATGATTCGGGCTCTGGACCCCCGAAGATGGTAAGGATCGGTGACCGAGTAGCAGCTTCAATCACCTCCTTGCCTTTTTTGGACTTCGGGGCCTCCCTTGATTGTTCTGAACTAACCGAACGATTCCTTTTAGGGGCAGCCGCACGTGGCCCACGTGGCTCCTCCCTTCTCCTGCTAACAAAACTGGACAAATGTCCCCGAGATATTAATCTCTCAATATCCGCCTTCGGATGACGACAGTCATTAGTATAATGACCATAGTCCTTGTGGAATCGGCAATACTTTTCCCGATCCTGCTTGCTCTCCGGGTTTCAAAAGAATTTTAGGCGGCCACTTCAAAATATTTTTTCTTTTGAGGATATTCAAAATATCTGCCCGAGGAGCATTCAATGGAGTGTACTCACTTCTGCCGGGGGATCTTTGGCGCCAAGGTTGGGATCTTCCAACCCGATCACGAACATTCTTCTTTGGCTTCGCTTCGGCTCAGGAGCCTTTTGTTCCTTTCTTGGAGACTTTATTATCTCCTTGGCGCGCATCTAGAATCTCCATGACTTCAGCCGCTTCGGCATCTCTGTACCAACTCAGCATAAGTCGTGGGTATATCCCGTAGTAATAACTCCGGGGAGTTTCCGATTTGTGAGTCCTGTGAATAGAGCGGTTCCGACTACTGTTCATCCAAGTTTTCTATCTCCATCGTCACTTTGTTGAATCTTTTCAAAAACTCTCCGATCGATTCGTTCTTTCCTTGTTTGACATAGAACAAGGTTTCTTCCGTTTTCTTAACTCTGTATCCCACTCCGGGAATCGCCCTATGAATTGGCGCGCCAATTCGTCAAAGTTTACGATCCTTCCCGAGGGGAGGTTAGAAAACCACTTTTGTGCCGCTCCGATTAGAGATGAACCGAAAACCACCGCATAAAATTTCATCGAATTACCCGGAACCGCCATGGTCTCATTGGTAATAGCCGATGTGAGCTGTTGGATCTCCAGAGCCATCGAATGTTGAGAAGGTAGGCAAACGGAAGTTATGGGGAAACCAATATCCCGCAATTGGCTCAGCAAAAGGAGTCTTCCGAATGACTGAGTAAACATCCTCGATTATTCTTCCCTTAGCCAATTGCCCTAACTTCTCATTGATGTTGGCCAATTCTTGACCAATCGTCGGGTGATCTTCACAATCGATCACGACCCGATTAACACGATCATCATGTGCTACTCGATCATTACGAACAGCCCGTCCTTCACGAACGTTTCTCTCGTCACGAACTGCTCGATCATCACGAACGGTTCTTCTGACAGTGGGTGAGTGAGTTCTTACCCCAGTATCCAACCTTGTATTTGAATCGGTTGTACTCTCTTGCGGTCTGTCGAACCGATCGTCTCGCCTTGGTTGATCATCAATTCTCCGAAGTCCTCGGTCTCCTTCACGGAAATTCTGATCAACATTCCGGTCTTCAGCCATTCTTTGGTCACGTGGCAATGCACGTCTCCCTGAATCGTGTTGATCAGGTTCTTGTGGTAAAACAACTCGTCTGGTGAGCAAGCGGAGTGCTTGGCTCACCTCCAAGAGTTGAATCTTTACCTGATCCAATTGATCTTGGATTGTATCAGGAGGAAGATTACGTCCTCCCTGGCCTTTATCCACCTCGATAGGATTTTGGCTTTCCGGGGAATATCCGGATTATTCACCCCGGTATCTCCGAACACCGGAATTGCGTTGTGCGGCGGCTGCTGCTGCTGATCTAGTCACCATGGCTTTTTCAAGTCTTTCCCACAAACGGCGCCAATTGATGCGTCCAAAATCTGCTCAGCCCTTGGATCTCCACGTGATGTCCTACAAAACGAAAGCGTCAGATGTGGCCCGACCGCTAGGGTCGGGAGTCCACCTCCGAAGGCTAAGTCAGTTGATGAACTTAATCACAAACGGCTCTGCTAGAAGCACAGAGCTAATGAATAAAGAAACGGGAAAGGTGATCTAGATAGCAGAATGCTGATAGTTTAGGTCTATCAGTATGTATCTGAACCTGAGTCTCAGATAGTATTCTTTTTGATCGATTGATCCCTCCCTCACCTTGTATGGTAGTGAGGTTTATATAGAGTGTACCTTCGAATCTCCTTCGTTGGATGCACTCGGGCCTTCTTTGGGTAGTCGTTAGATCTTTATCAATAAGATCCGTTGAGCGATAGACTTCTACTAGTTTGGGCTAGTAGAGGACTCCTGAGATAACCGTTAGGTTATGCGATAGTTATCCCTTTGATGATGATTATCCGCAGCCGTCAGTTTGAGTCTGCTGTCATCATGGTGATTACCCTAATCCATAAGTAAGATTAGGGCACGCTTGCAGCCGAATAATCTTTCTTCTTCAGCAAGCCATCTTCTGGATCCGGTTCGCTCGGGAGCGATTCGGTTTTCTCCGTCTCGACCGGGGTCGAGGGTCGGACCAGGTATGAACCCGGTCAGATCATAAACTCTCCATATCACCCCCTTAAAATAATTTCGTCCTCGAAATTGGGAGAGTGCTAGGCTTCTAAAGAAATGGAGGACATTGCTTTTATCTTGACCTTTCTTCTCCCAAAATCCTTGGAAAACAATTAACAATATATCTTTTGTAAGAAAGCAAGGAATAAATCTAACATGCTTTGAAATCAAATCGAAAGTATGATCATGGCTTCATGAAGACTTCACAAGGATCATGGCAAAGATCAATATGAAGATCATAAAACCTTAAGAATGACAGGAGATCATAGAAGAGATGGTTGCAAGGATGCAGCATCTTCTTCTAAATCTCAATCACAAAGAATAAAACATAGTAAGAGTAGATCAATACAACAGAAGATAGATTACTAACCTTTGATTGAAGAATAGGAGATGAAAAGCTGGAAGTCTTGAAACAATTAGAAGGAATAACAATCGTGAAGACCACACTTGATTTCTCTTCGAAATCATCATGTAGAGAATTCACAAGGTTATAGAGTGTATGGAGATCCACTCTAGAACAGCAGGGATAGAAGGATCAGTCATGGGAATGACTTAAGATCACCCTCCTATCAAAAGGAATAGAAGGCACAAGAAGAAGTAGAAGGGAGAAAATATCAGCTTCGAGGTAAACTTCTACCAATTGAAACTAGGCAACTCGTACGACAAAGAATAAATCAAACAATGTATATGGTACGTATGCATTTGGCACAGCAGGAAGGTTAAGATTTGGTGGGATTTCACATTCTTCCCCCATTAAAATAAATTTCGTCCTTGAAATTGGAAGCATACCTGGACTTCCAATAAGATGAGGAAACTTTTTCAGGGGTGTGATTGTTCCACCGAATCTTTACCAAGGGAACGGAACGTACAATGAAAATAGATTTAATAGATAAAGAACACTAGACTCCTGGCTGACTTCTTAAATAGCTGATAGGAACTCAAAACAAATGCTGATGTTAAGAATGCAAGAGATGCATAGGTGACAAATCAAGTGAAGATAGGAACAAAGGCTACGAATAACGAACTTGAAGAATAGTTTTCTAGGCTTCTCGAAAGGTTCAAGGGTTTCAAAGGTCTTCCATAAACATCACACTTCCAACAAGTCAACCATACTTAAATCAGCTGCACAGGTCATTAAAATCCAAACAATGCATCAAAATCAAAATTTTCACAAAACTGTCGAAAACAGCAAAATCTGCCTTGCCTGCAAAACAGCCTAAAAGGGACCACTTTCTCCATTTCAATCACACTTCAAACACTTCTAACTTCGAGTTTGGTTCATGGGAAAAGGTTCTCTAGGGTTCCTAAGGTTCCAAGACTTTCAAGAGGCTTCAACAACTTCACACCAACTATTCAGGTCAACAGCACAAGATACCCTTCATTCTTACCTTTATTTCTTTTCAAATTCATTACCAACAACATGATTTTCCTCAAAACTGAGAATTGCTTGCTGATATTGGTTAGAAACATGTCTAGGGGTATTTAGAAACATGCTCCAACCAATTTCCACACAATTCCCAACTTCAACCAAAAAGATTTCCCACACCTTGCACCAATTTCACTATTCACTTTACAAAAATCCCAACTTTACAAACACTTGTCCCATTTTCAAACCAAAAGGAATTTTGACACCAAACCAATTCCTACATGACTGTTTCAACAAGAGGAATGTGCTCACACACTTCGTTTGGCCAAAATCCAACTTTCCAAAAATCACAAAACCTTGCCCAAAAGAGGATTCCTTCTTCTAAAGTTGCTGAATTTTCACATCCACACTGCAAAATTGATAGATTTTCTTCAAACAAACCATCCCAGCATGTTTATCCAAGTCTTATGTACATGCTAGCATGTTCGAACCGCAATTTCGACAAAATCAACATTTTTTGAAAAATTACGAAAATGCCACTCTTCCATTCAAACAAGCACAAGAACTAATCCAAATGCAAACTTCTCTTGACTCAACAGGTTCACTATGCCTAGAGGAGGTAGGAGGGCTGATAGAGGTTGGGGACACGTTCTACGGCTAGTAGTTCTACAAGAGGGATCTTCCACAACTTTCATCCTTGCTAAAATTTTCCAACATCCAAGGGTTTCGATGGATCTTCCCCAAACAACCTTCTTAGCATGTTAAACCAACTCTTGTAAACATGCTAACAAGTCCAAATCGCAGCTTCCATCGAAAACAAAAATTTTCCAAAAATTTACCAAAATAGCCTTCTTCGCCAACTAATGCATTACTTAACTTCCTTTACTCATGAAATGCAAATTTCAACTTGTCTCTTCAGATCCCATCAAACCACCATGAAGAAAAACACTTAAGGGTTAGGAGAGGTAGAGACGAGGATTAGAGTACTATTCCTTCGCCACAAGCAGAGGTAATACAATGATAAGGAGACAACAATCCAGACTACAAATGAGGTTCAAGATCAGGATGAAAATGATGATGAGGATGAGAATAATGAGGATGAGACTCAGGATCAAGAGGTTTAGGAAGATGAGGAAACTATTCTAGCTCGATAATTTGAGGATGGAGGTCCATTGTATAAAATTTTCGAGGCACCGGGTGTGGTTTCTCAGCTATCAGCAATAACTTCCACACAAGAGAGGATAGAGACACACATATGCATTATAGAAGATTAGATTGACACGACTAGAAGAGTAATCTCAGGCTATGAGAGATCAGTTTTGTTCTCAAGAACAATTTCCTAAACAAATAACACTAGCATTGTCATCGAGTCTATGGTTGGAGGCAAAGCGATTTGCTTTACTACCAGGGTACTAGCTCGCATTCTGGATGTTTCGTACGTACGGGATTTTCGCTGGTTGATTTTGGCTGGCACAGGCATCATAGGGGCTTCACGATGCAAGCTGGGTTTGAGGATGAGGGTGATATTGCCAAGGCTGATGGCACAGAGGACGATGGTGATGAGTAGGATGAGGATGATGATGGTCATGTTGTTGGTGATGAGCACTGAGATGGTGATGATGATAATCATGAGGGGGGTTCCAACTCGGGATGAGGATGATATTGATAATCAGGGAGATGAGGATCATAGAGATGAGGATCAAGGTCAGGATGAGATTCCGAGATACGAGGAGATTCCTACACCACACTTCCGCTGCGATTGAGGGTCCATCACATACGACTTTTGAGGCTCCAGGTGTGGCTTCTCATCAGTCATCGATTTCTTCCACACTTAAGAGGATAAAAGCTCGACAAGAGAGGATGCAGTCCTATATGTATACCTTGGGAGAGAGATTTGCACGACTGGAGAAGGAGTTCAGATCTAGGAGGGACCAGGCAGATCACCGGATTCGATCACCTAGATAGATAGTGCTAGGAGTTTCCTTTTATGCTTTCAATGATGTATTTCCTTTCAGACTTGTAAGAATCTCCTATGTGATTAATGAAATTCAGTTTATTTCACTTATGTTATTGTACATTATGCATTTCTTTTATTGCATCAGAAATTTTTTAATGTTTAGTTATGACTTATAACTCATGACGACCACTCACAACCATTACTCCCAATGACAACACCCAACTTAGACTCATACGACAACACACGACGATAACACGACTCAGACTCATGACAACACGCGACTCACAACAAAGACTCACTGACAAGGACGACTCATGACGAAAACTTTCAACTCAAGACCCAACTCACGACTCACAGCACAAACACAATACTTAAAATTGAAAACTTAACTCTAACCATGACTACAACCCAAGTACAAGTCATAAACTTTTAATTATTTTGTATTATTCAACCAAGATGTATTATGCTTCATTTATTCGAGTTTCTAATCCAAGTTCTCTATTATTCACTTCTAAGAAAATTTGAGTCACTTCTGGGTCTATGACTCAAGGATGCTTCATTATTGTGTTATGTGGTTATGATTGTCCGAAAACTTTGGCTTTGATACCATCTGTAACATCCCGCCCTAGATCCACCAAGACGGTACCCTATCTGGATTACCCGGGGGAGTGAATCATGGTCCCGCCGATCAAGTTTAGGAACGATCATAGTCACTTAGCACAATAATATAATTAAAAGCAAGAACAATTCTTTGTATTCAAATCATTTAATAATAAAGTCAAGAAAGGATCTCAGAAGGATCACAAAGGACATCAGAGTGCGGAAAAGATACCAATAAAATAAATGATCAACATGCGGAAATGAGGTGGAAATTCCCTCTACAACATTAGCGGAAGGTAGATCGAATAAAATTAAGGGTTACAACCGGTTCCCAAAATGACAAGGAAACGAACTAAACTACGGTCTCAACAAATCAAATAAAATGGTTAAAAAGAAAATGGGACGATATCCCAACACTAGCACACAAGAGCAAAGGCCGAACTGCTCCAGATAAGTAATAATCACGGACTACTAGTCTTCACCAATGTAGTCACCATAATCAGTAGTTTAAGAGTCATCAACTTAGTCTTCATAGTGTTAACCATCATAGTCAACAAAAGTAGTACCTACAGTAGAGTCTAACAAAAATGTTGCAAAAAGGAGTGAGTTCAAAAGAACTTAGAAAGGCAGGTTATTCCACAATAACATATATACATGATACAAAACATAGCATGATGCAATATGATATGAAACACATGATGCAATTATGATTTTAACTCTATGTATGCTAGTCTGGTAGACATGCTTTAAGTCATAGCACCATACTTCTTTGGGTAGGTCTCAATCACTCAAGCCAGTGGGAATTGGGTCCTGAAACCTTCCGGACAACCTTGGCTGGGGTGTCGGTCACTACTCTCTCACATCACCATTTGGTCTAAGTATTGGCGCATGTCAAGGTAAAGCCTAGCTCAATGCAAGTCTTCCTCTCAGTCATATCAACTCAGATCCAGATACGTCCATTCCTCGCCTCGGGCAATCCTTCCCGGTATCCTTCACACTAGAGTCAGCATAATCCCGGATTACGGATTCACCAACTCTATTTGTCATCGACAAATAGTAAACGGGAAGCTCTCACGTCCCCTCACGGATATGACCCACCGATCCTTGAGCGCTCGTGAGCCCAAGTCCAGCTATTTGCAACCCTACCAATAAATGGCCCCTTTCGGGTATCCGTAGCATGGTTTATGTCCTCTCCCGAGTTGGTTACCGGTCTTGAGCGCCCATCAAACCATACACTACCACGGGTCGTTCGGTCTCAATGCCCTTCTGATTCGGGTTTGATACGACAGGGACATCCTAGCCATACATCTAAACAAGTCCTATATATGTCATCCAATAATTCGGAAAAGCGTCGATGGGCATCTACGGAGAACATCCCATACTATTCCCTCCGATGTCCAAGGATAGAAATGTCAATAAGATATTCCCCAATCCCAAATAATACCTATTCAATCACATTCTCAATTCCATCATATCATACATAAATGACATTTCATCATATAGAAAGATACATAACATAACATGATCAATTACATATGAATTTATTAAGAATACATAATCATGATAACAAAAGAATATGTAAACATGGCACTACTATACTTGAAGTACTTATAACAGTCATATACTGTAGGAAATACGATAAAGAAGGTAAATCTACTAAGTCTCTAACATAGAAGCAAGAATCACATAATCTATGTAGTTATGGTAACAACCATCCTTACCTTAAGTCGCGATGATGATAATCCAAAAATCTCAAAACAATGATCCAAAGATGGTAATAAGACCCTAGACAAACACAAATGAAAGGTTAGAATAGAAATTGGGAAAATCGGAGGTCGAACGGGTGAAAACGGAGCAAGGTTGCTGTCAGTAGCAAGTTTGGTCGATGGTCCTTGGTTGATGGCATCGACCAAAGAGGATCGACACAAAAATTGTCTTCTGGGCTGCATAATGGGTTTTGGGGATTTTTGTCCGAAATGGGTCTTCCGGGGTTCGGATCGATCCGAAACTTGGACGGATGATTGGTAACAATGTAAGAACACTACCTAGCAAGTATTATCACGATCCAATGGTCTAAATGAAAACCCCCAAATTGAGGTCCTATGTTCTAAAGACAAGAATCCTAGCATTCATGAGAAATTGATGTAATTGAAAGGGAAGCTAGAGAATTAGTTGGGAATAGGTTAGGAACATGATTACAATCATTTGCAAGGCAGAGATTAGATTAATCATACTCCACATCTCAGTCTAGTATAAGAAATCAAGTTGTTAAACAAAGAATCATGGTAATGCATATGCAAGGATCAAGATGCAAGTGAGGCATAGCAAGAATGAAGGAAAAGCAAGTATAAATGGGAAGAGACATTCATGGCAAGGTGTTTGCAAGGTTGCAGCACCTTGGCCATGGTCTCATCAGTAAAAAGAAGAAGAGAAGTGGGTAGGATAGAGAGCAAGAGAAGGAATCATACCTTGGAAGATGATAGGTGGAGAAGAGAGACAATGATTCTTGTAGAAGATCATCACCCAAGCTAAGGAGGAGCCTAAGAGGAGCTTTCCCATGTTCTTAGGTGTTGAAATGAGTAAAATATCGTTCTAGGTTCGAGGTTTCACTTAAATAGAGGAAGGAATATCCAAAAAGCATCTTTTTCTTGAATCTGGGTAACTTTGGTCAATGGTCCTTGGTTGATGGCATTGACCAAAGAGCATCAACCAAGGACCATCGACCAAAACAGGTAATAGGTTTTAGCAGAAATTCCAGAAATAGTTCAGCAACTTCGAACAGGGATTCGGAGGGCTATACATAGTCAAATTGAGTGAGGTTTTCTCCTACAAGTCCATCAAGAAGTCTAGTTTTGGAAAATATATTTGGATTAAGCACAACAGTTCATTTGGTATTTCAACTAATTCACCCCTCTTCGGTGCACAGATTCAAAACTAACACTGACATTGCTCTCAAGTGAGGGGCATCATCGTCAATTTCTATGGGCTTGGGCTCCAACACCTAATCATCAACCAAAAGGGTCTACAAGTGTGAAATCCCCCAGATTTCTACCCCTTTAACCCGTGGTTTTAAGACCGAGAACCTGGGCCTTGATTCGGCGACAATTGTGGACCATTCAATTCGAGCCCGAAGGATTGGAAATTAAACAAATGTTGGTAGATGACCCTTATAATGACTCAAAACTCTCCTAAAGTTTAAGTAAAGAGAGAAGATTAGTCTCGATAGTGTAAAAAGGGTAATTTTGGAATATTTGTAGATCAATGATGGAGAATCCGATTGACGTAAATAAGATATCAAATCAAAGATCGTCGAAAGAGCTTTCCAACGAGCCAAAGATCATCAAAATCGGAGTTCGTTTGGGGGTCCAACCATGAGCCAGAAGTTTGAGCCGTTTAGGTGAACCAACCCCCACCCTATTTTCTATTTAGGGGCAAAATTGGAAATTCGGATTTTTAAACCCTATTTATGTTTTATCTCATCCGTAAACGCATTTTTGGAGGCTAGAAAGAGGCGGAGGCTTTGGAGAAAAGGAGAAACGAAAGAGAGGAGCGATTTCCATTCTTCCGAAGGTGTCTGTGATCCGAATCTTCGCAAAATCATTACGAAAGGTTAGTTTTCTTTAATGCTTCTCTTACTCACAATTTTGTGAGTGTTTTCTCTCCTTTATTTTTGAGGAATCTTGAAAGGGAAGGTCGTTAGGTATCTTGGTTGCTTTCCTTTATTGTATTAATGTTCCTTCCTAATTTGTGGGAGTGATATCTTTTCTCTTCTATTGAGGGATCTATGAAAGGGAATAATGATAGGTACCCTAGATGCTTATATTTTCTTATATTAATGTTTCCCTTGAGTTTGGGAGTATTGGTTTATCTCCTTGCAAGATTTTAGAATTTGACTCTCTAGGTTACCCACGGGTGAATTATGAGAGCCAAATTTGGGGCATTTTGATTTTGGTCAAATTGGATAAAATTGAAGATACCCGTAGGATCCTTTTGTTGTCAATTAGTTTTCCCCAAAATTTCATTTCGTTTAGACTTCGAGTTGGTGGCAAATTAGTGACCATTCACTAGTGAGGTTGAGAACTACCCCTTTTTAACCTAGTTTTCATATTTGGGTTTTCGTGGGAAGATTTTAGGATATCCTTTGAAATCCAAATTGGCTCTAATTTGTGATAATTATTTCTTTTGCATAAATAGGTTAATATATCCTTAATCACTAATTTGTGGGAGTGGATTCTTGGATTTGGAGGAATAACAAAGTAAAAGGTGAGGAATATACTTAACTTTATATTACATGTGTAATGATGTCGGTTACTTTTCATTATTGATATCTTGTATTGCTTTAGTATTATCTTGTGGTTATTTTATGTCTTTTGTTAAATATGAATTGCTATGATTTATGTTTATTATTACTTCTGATGTTGCTCCTTGCTTTGAAATCTATTATTGTTGTTATGAAATGGAATGTGATTGTATGAGAGGAGAAATATTATTATTTCTTCTACCTTGTATTTTCTACTAGGGTTGTGGGTTCACCCATTGCCCTAGTGATATTATATGATTGCTTATATTGTGGTTGGGAATGGGGAATGCCCTTTGGGCATTTCTGCCATAGGATACCAAAGGAGGCGGTATGGGACGCATTCCTATGGTGCCCTTGGCTCTTTCCCGATTACTAATTTACATATTTAGGGCATGTCTAGAAGTGTTTGGTTAGGTGACCTCATGAATACTACTACCCTTTTGGCAGGGGTATTGAAGCCGGTTAACCCGTGATGTTAGTGGTCGGGTCCTGTATGTCAAGCAGGCCCACTATCATCATAGAGAGGTAGGGTTGCATATAATAGATAAGGGCTCATGGACACTCAAGACCGGTGAAATGACCCGTGAGAGGACATGGAGATCATCCTGTCCATTATATGTGGATGACCACTGGGTTAATGAATGGGGTCCAACAGATGCCTCCATTGAGGATTCCATTCATAGGTGGGAAGGTATTGAACCAACAGAGCACTAGGCGTGAGGGGAAATATCCGGTTCATATGTAGTACGAGACCATATGACTTTGCATTGGGCCTAAGATTATCCTTGACACGCGCCAGATCTTATACCAATGGTGATGTGAGAGAGTGGTGACCTAATCCCCGACCATGGCTTGACAAGACTTTACACAACAACCGCGGAGAACCCAACAGACGTGCATCAGAGCCGTGAGGGAAGAGTGATGAGACCGCCCAAAGAAGACTGGTGTGTGACTTAATGCGTGTCTACCATAGAGACTTCATGATAGAGTTAGGAGCATAATCATTCACATATCATATCATTGTCATTAATTACATTATTGATATTCATGTTATATGTGTGGTGTGAAATCTTGAGAATGAATGTGTGATATGATGTTGAGTTGACCTCACTGAGTTCTGTTGAACTCATTCCTTTTATATGTCTTTTTCTATTAGATTATACTACAGGTTATGAGGACTTCTTCCAAATGGAGGATTTGTTGCTAGTATATCTTCTTGAAGGAGTGACCGAAGAAGAAGTGGACGCACATGGAGCTTCATGCCAGTTTCAAGACTATTCTTTTGGGTGGGATTCCATTAGAGAACTAGTCTAGTTTAGTTTTCCGCTGCATTGAAAATTACTCTCTTTCCTTTTCAAAACTCTGATGTTATATTTTTATTTTGAAGTAATGGATGACTGTAACCATTATTTCGGTTTTGATAACTTAGTATGATAAACTTGATTTATTCTTGTCCATTTAATTATACTATATCATGTTTTGTATGGATTTGTCACTGAACCTAGATCTTGCGGTGTATCACCCCCACGGGTATTCGGGTATGACCGGATCCGGCTGGGTGGGGTGTGACAACAAGTCTCTTCTACGCCCACTTCGGGTCGTCGGACCTACAAACATAACAGATTCCGGACCGGGTCAAGGTTAGGATAAGGCCAGATATTATAGATCTACCCTAAAGGAAAGGTCTGGCATGACTTGTTAAGGCTTTCAAAGAGAATAACACTGACATCAAGGTCCAACTTTAAGGTCTAATATCAAACAAGTCTTTCTTCACCAAAAATAAATAGGGTGTCCTGGTTAGGTTTGGGCTGGATTTTACACCAACACCCGGACGGTAGTATGTTTCATCGGGAGTCTCCTCATAGTGGGGGCCATCAAGTTCTTCAACACATGTAGGGTACTCTAACAAACATTGCACAAAAAGAGTGAGTTCAAAAAAACTCAGCAAGGCAAGTTATTCCATAACAACACAGATACATGATACAAACATTACATGATGCAAGATGATATGAAACAGATGATGCAAATATGATTCTAACTCTATATATGCTAGTCTCTATGGTAGACATGCTTTAAGTCATAGCACCATACTTTTCTTGGGTAGGTCCGATCACTCGGCTCTGGTAGGTGGGGTCCACAGCATTCCTTGGGACAATCCATGGCTTGGGTTTAAGTCACTTCTCTCTCAGATAACCATTTGGTATAAGTATTGGCACATGTCACGGTAAAGTCTAGCTCAATGCAAGTGATCTACGCAGTCGTATCAAGTCAGATCCAGATACTTCCATTCCTCGCCCCTGGCGATCCTTTCCGGTATCCTTCACACTAGAGTCAGCATAGTCCCTGACTATAGACTCATCAACCCTATTGGTCATCCACAAATAAAAGACGGGAAGCTCTCACATCCTCTCACAGGTTGGTTACCGGTCTTGAGTGCCCGTGAGCCCAAGTCTAGATATTTGCAACCCTACCAATAAATGGCCTCTAACGAGTATCCACAATGTGATCTATGTCCTCTCACGGATTGGTTACCGGTCTTGAGCACCCACAAATCCCCATTACTACCATGGGTTCTTCAGTCTCAATGCCCTTCCGATTCGGGTCTGATACAACAAGGACATCCTAGGCAACACCACTAGACAAGTCCTATATATGACATCCAATAATCCGGGAAAGCGTCAATGGGCATCATCGGAAACATCCCATACTATTCCCTCCGATGTCCAAGGACAGAAATGTCAAAAGGACATTCCCCAATCCCGAATCATACTTATCCAATCACATTCTCAATTCCATCATACCATACATAAATGATATTTCATTACATGAAAAGAAATATAATATAGCATGGTCAATCACATATGTAATTAACAAGAATGACTAATCATGATGATCAAAATGATATATGACATGGTACTATTGTCTTCAAGTACATACAACAGTCATATGATAACAAGGAATGTAAATCTACTAAGTTTCCATCATAGCGGCAAGATTCACATAGTCCATGTAATTATGATAATAACCATCCTTACCTTGAATTGAGTCGAAGATAAACCAAAGTTCAATAAGAATAATCCCAAGTTCAGTACTTGCACCCTAGACAATCACATGAGCAAAATCAGAAGAAGAATCAAGCAAATCGGAGGTCAAATGGATCAAATCGAGCAAATCATAAATTCTGGGTTCAGCTAGTTGACTGGCTTGGTTGACTGACTCAGTCGACCAAGTGAACAGTGTCGGGGCTGAATAGTGAGTTTTGGTCCGAAACCTATCTTCCGAAGCTCGGATCACTCCGAAATTTGGAGGAAATGTTAGGAAAAGTAAATGGACACTATCTAGCAAAGAATTAGCATCAATCAATGGTTTAATTAAGAATCCCCAATTTGAAACCCTAACATCTATATGCTAAACATCATGTTCTATAGTGAAATCGATTGCAATTGCAAGGAACATTAGGGAATCAGCTAAGGGAATGATAAGAAATAGATTAGGATCATATGAAAATAAGAAATCAGACTTAGCATACTATACAAATCAGTTTAGGATAATAAATCAAGTTGCAATAAAGAGAATCATGAAAATGTATAGATAAGAATCGAAATAGGAGCATAGCATAGCTAGATTGAAAGGGGTTTAAGCAAATGGAAAGGGGGAAACACATGAATAGGTGGTTGCAAGGTTGCAGCACCTTATTCATGATCTCAACTGCAAGAGAGAGAAGCGGTGAGAGTAGAATAGAGGGAGAATGAGAGAATACATACCTTAGAGAAGAGATTTGAGCAAAGAGACAATGATTCTTGAAGAAATGCTTCACAACTACCAAGGAGGTGACTTGGGAAGCTCTCTCCACGTTTTCAGGAAGCTAAATGATTAGAATAGGGGTCTAACTATGAGGTGCCCTTATGTAGACATAAAATAATCAAGAAAAATGAGATTTTCGTATTTAATAATCTGCTGGTCGACTGGCTCAGTCGACCAAGCAAGAACAATAACTTGGATCAGGGAATTGGAAGGCCAGATCAACTCAAATTCACTTGGGCTTTCTCCTTTAGCTCAATCAACAAGTCTAGGTCAGAGTTTTACCTTCGGATCAAGTTCGGAAGTGCATTAAGTACTTCAACTAATCTTCCCCTCTTTTAGGTGCAGCTTCTCACCAAACACTGACAGTGCATCCAAGTAAGGGGCATCAGCATCAATGTCCTTGGGTTCGGAATCAAACACCATGTCTTCTACTGAGAGGGCCCACAACTGTCATCTTCCACCACTTCGAGTCTTTGGACCAACAAACATCAAGGATTCCAGGTCAGGGTTAGGGTTAGACTAGGGCTAGATTTCACAGTTAGGCCTTCATTTCCCTAATTCAGGCTTTGTTGACAGCCTGGGTCGACTAGGCCAATCGACCCAGCCAATCGACCCAAGAAGACAAAATCTGTGCAAGATCCTCTGTTTAGTTTTATGTTGCTATATTTATATAGGACTTCGTATTTTTAGTTTCTCTTGTCTCAAAAACACCTAGAGAATGAAGGGAACTCCTCTCCAAGCCTCCATTAGTGTGGAAGAAGATCAACCCTTGCAACTTTCAAGTTTCCTCTCTTGTTCTTCAATCAAAGGTTAGTAATCACTCTAATACGGTATTGATTTACTCTTATTATGATCCATTCTCTATACTGAGATTATGAAGAAGATGTTGCATCCTTGCAATCATCTCTTCTACAATCTCCATTCATTCTTTCATGCTATGATCTTCATATTCAATCTTAACCATGATTCTTATGTTTTCTTCATGAAACTATGATCATACTCTTGTTATGATTTCTCTAGCATTATAGATGCATCTTCATGATTATTCATATCCTTAATTTACTGTGTTAATCTACTAGAATGAGATCTCATCATCTCTAGTTCTTCTCTTGAATTCATAGCGTGTTTTCATTGAAAACTATGATTTTACCAAATTAGAAAGTATGATTCTAAATTAGTAAGTATTGGTTTTTATCGTTGTTTGATGTCTAATCTATGCTAGTTAGTCTTAGATTACTATGTTAGACATTCTCTCCAAGTTTCGTAGCATTTCGGATCTTGTAGAATAGGTTACGGATAAAAAATCAGTTTTTGGTTGCGTATTGTTCACTGGGTTGACTGCTTGGGTCGACTGGACCAATCAACCCAGCCAGTCTTCCCAGTATGAGACCATGGGATTTCTTCATCCGTTTCGATCCGTTTGATGTCTATTCTTTTAGGATTGCTTCCTAATTATTCTTTAATGCTTGTTTAGGGTTTGTTTTCTAACTTGGATTCATTCTCTTGTCTGTCCGAAATATCTTCGAATCTATTTAACGTAAGGACAGTTGTTGCCATAATAACATAGATTGTGTGAATCCTAGTTTCTAAATTGGGAAACACCTAGATTTCCTACTAATATTGTAGTTTCTAATTATGATATGAATGATGTAAGTATAGCAGGATCTTACTTTTATATTTCCTTTATGTACTTGATCATGTATGGACACTTACTCATGTTTATTGCTTATTCAACTGATCTTGTCTTTATGTATTCTTTTATATGATGTGATATCAGTTGTGCATGTTATGACTGAATTGGGATTGTGATTGATTAGGTATGATTTGGGATTGGGGAATGTCCTTTTGACATTTCTGTCCTTGGACATCAGTGGGAATAGTATGGGATATTTCTAATGGTGCCCTTTGACGCTGTCCTGGATTATTGGTTGTCATACCTAGGGCTGTCTAGCGGTGTTTGGCTAGGTCCCTGTTATATCAGACCCAATTCAGAAGGGTATTGAGATCGAACGACCCGTGGTAGCAATGGGGATTTGTGGGCGCTCAAGACCGGTAACCAACCCGTGAGAGGACATAAGTCACATTTTGGGGGCCATTTATTGGTAGAGTTGCAAATAGTAGAGTTTGGCTCATGGGCATTCAAGACCGGTAACCAACCCGTGAGAGGACATGAGAGCTTCCCGTCTATTATTTGTGGATGACTAATAGGGTTGATGAGTCCGTAGTCCAGGACTATGCTGACTCTAGTGAAAAGGATATCGGAAAGGATCGCCCAAGGCGATTAATGAACATATCTGGATCTGAGTTGATATAACCAAGTAGACGACTTGCAATTGGCTAGGCTTTACCTTGACATGCGCCAATACTTAGACTAATGGTGATGTGAGAGAGTGGTGACCTAAACCCTAACCATGGAATGTCCAAGAGGGATGCAAGACCCAACTACCATTGGCAGAGCCCAAGATGCCTAGATGGCTGAGGGAGAGTGAATGACCTTCCGAAAGAAGTATGGTGTTATGAGTTAAAGCATGTCTGCCTATAGAGACCAGCATACATAGAGTTAGACTCATACATGCTGTCACATCCACCCAGCCGATACCCTACTAGGCATACCCGGGTATGTGATCCACAGCCCCGAAGATCGAGTATCGAGGAAACCATGTGTCACATCCACCCAGCCGGTATCCTATCTGGCATACCCGGGATGTGATCCACAGCCCGAAGATCCAGATCGAGCGGCCATGCCTCCCACATACACGATAACATAATCATGAACAATATAATCAATGTATAAAGTAAACCATAAATAGATCAACTGAATGAGAAAAGGGTAATTAATCAGAGTGCGGAAACATTAAGTAACATCTTCTAAGTAACAAAGTCTCAAAGAGAAAGAGTGATCAGAAGTCACTCCTTCACAATCAGCGGAACAGTAGTAAATCAAGTTAAGTTACAACCAGTGTTATGGACAATTCCATAGGAACTAGAGAGAGAATATCCAAATGATTATAGTCATCCAGGGAAATGGGGCCTACACATAGGTTTCCTCTATCCTAATGATATCCTCTTTGAAAGTATGGATGAAGTAAACCCAACGTGGCCACTCCCTCACTAATGTGGGGCTAACCCTGGTACGCACTATAATCCTCCTCGGTATAGCAATCCTGACTCTCCGCGTAGCCATCACCCGAAGGGTAGTATGTGGGATCATAGCTCAGGTCATAGGACGTGCCATCAAGGTCTTCTGTACCTGCAGTATAATCTAACAAATTGCACAAAGGAATGAGTTCAAAAGAACTCAGCAAGGCAAGTCGTTTCATAATCCACAGTTCACCCAACACAAGTCAAAATATGATGCAATATGATATGAGACAATGATGAAATATGATTCTAATCTTAAGTATGCTAGTCTCTAAGGTAGACACGCTTTAAGTCATGGCACCATACTTCTTTGGGTCGTTAGTCACTCCCCCTCAATCATAAGATATCTTGGGTCTGCCCGGGGAAGTTCGGTAAAGTCATCTCAAAACCATGGTTGGGGATTTAGTCACCACTCTCTCACATCACCATTTGGTATAAGTACTGGCGCATGTCACAGTAAAGCCTAGCCCAATGCAAGTCATCTACTCAGTCATATCATGTCAGATCCAGATACGTCCATTCCTCGCCCCCGGCGATCCTTTTCGGTATCCTTCACACTAGAGTCAGCGTAATCCCAGATTACGGACTCATCAACCCTATTGGTCATCCATATATAATAAACGGGAAGCTCTCACATCCTCTCACGGGTTGGTTTCCGGTCTTGAGTGCCCGTGAGCTCAAGTCTATCCATATGCAACCCTACCAATAAATGGCCCCTTTCGGGTATCCGCAATATAGTTCAAGTCCTCTCACGGAGTGGGTACTGGTCTTGAGCGCCCTTCAACCATACTCTAACACGGGTCGTTCGGTCTCAATACCCTTCCGATTTGGGTCCGATACGGCAAGGGAAATCCTAACCATACACCTAGACAATCCTATACATGTCATCCAATAACCCGGGAAAGCGTCGATGGACACCTTTGGGGAATATCCCATACTACTCCCTCCGATGTCCAAGGACAGAAGTGTCGAAAGGACACCTCTCAATCCCAAGTCATACGTAGTCAATCACAATCTCAATCTCTTTATATTATACTAAATCAATGATTCATCGTATAAACAAATACATATCATAACATGATTGATCATACATGAATCATAAAGTAAAACTAAACATGATATTCTAAATGATATATACATTCTATTACTGATAAGAAAACACATAACATTCATGTATAGTAAAGGATTAGTCATATGATCATAACCATTAAGTTCCCATAATGTAAGCATGTTGGTATAATTAACATACTTGAGTTAACGACTGTCCTTACCTTAATCAAGTTGTAAATAGATTCAATGATTACCAAGTATGGTCCCAAAATCAGTGTTGATACCCTAGATAATCATACAATTAATGTCAAAGAAGAAAGCAATTGAATTGGGGTTCAAACGGATCAATTCGGCTGAGTACAGGGCCTTAACAACTCTTGGTTGACTGGCTTGGTCGACTGTCAGTTGACCAAGACTTGTTATCTTCAGGACAGCAATGGAAACTTGATCCGAAACTGCCCTTCCGGTTCTCCGATCGTCATGAAATTTGGAGGGCATGTTTATAACAGTAAGAGGATACTGCACACTAATTTTCATAATGATCCAAGGGTTCAATCAAAAATACCCAAATCGAATTTTAGGTTCTATATGATACTTAGCAAGAATTAAATTGGAATTTATAGAAATTGAAAAGGATGATAATAATCAATCAAATGAGTGTTAAGAATTAAGCTAGAATCTTAATTTCATTATAGTCTAAGCTTATCATGCATCTATATATCAGATTTGAATCAAATAGATTAGATTGAATAGAATCAAAGTGATGGAGTGCAATTAATCTCATTTGAATCATAGCATAGCAAGAGTGGGGAAGGATTAAGAAATTGAAAGGGGGAAATCCATGGTTAAGTGTTTGCAAGGTTGTAGCACTTCAGCCATGGTTTCAATGATCATTAATTGATAGAAACATGAATAGATTAGGAGAGGAATAGAAGAAATCATACCTTGAGTTGATGATTAGTGTATACAATATGATTGGAGTCAAAGATCTTCCCAAACATCAAGGAATAGCCCAAGAGACTGTCCAACCTCAAGCTCTGGAGTGCCAATGATTAGTTTAGGTCCTCATTCACGAGTTCCAAAAAGGTAGGGGCAAAATGGGAAGAGATTTAGTGCAAAATCGAATTCCATTACTCTTGGTTGACTGTTTGGTCGACTGTCAGTCGACCAAGCACTCGACCAAGCTATGACAGTAAATTCAAGAGTGGATTCAGAAGGCTATACAGGGTCAAATCGAGTAGGGTTTTCTCCTACAAGTCAATCAACAAGTCCAGTTTCAGAAAATACCTTCGGATTGATCACAGGGTTCCGAGAGGTGCTTCAACTAATTCAATCTTCATCGATGCGCAGATTTTTACTCAACACTGACAATGTGCACAAGTGAGGGGCATCATCAAGCATCGAATCATCCACTAAGAGTGTCACATCCTCCCAGCCGGTACCCAATCTGGCATACCCAAGAGTGTGATCCACAGCCCGAAGATCAGGTATCGAGTAATCAACCTCCCACATAAACAATAACATAATCATGAACAATAATAATCGATGTGCGAAAGATAAACCATAGATCCAAATAAGGAAAGAATGAATCATATATAAATCAGAGTACTAAATATAATCAGAGTGTCTAAATCAGATAAGTAAAGTTAGGCGAAATCCCACTCTACAACCAGCGGAAAAGTAGTTCTAAAAGAGAAGAAACAGGATAGAATCTAATCCCAATAGCAGGTACAATAGGTAACTAAATTGTTCTCAATCTTATAGACAATATCCCTATAAGTATAAATCTCATAAATGGCACAAGGGCGCTTCCACTCTATGGTCGGACTAAGCATCGTACGGAGCATAACCACTCGCGGGATCTTCAATGTAATTGTTGTAACCGCAATCACTTTCCGGAGATATGCCTCTTCTCCTTGCGCTTCTTCATACGAGCAGTCATGATATTCGAACACCGTAGAATAGTCTAACAAACATTGTACAATAAAGGAATGAGTTTCAAAGAAACTCGAGAAGGCGATTAAATCCATAATAACATAAATGGCGAGGATTTCGAACAAACATAAATGCAATATGGTATGAGACAAACAATGAATGTATGAATCTAACTCTATGTATGCTGGTCTCTATTGGCAGACATGCTTTAAGTCATAGCACCGTACTTCTTTAGGAAAGTCTCAATCACTCATCATCAGTTGGTAATGGGTCCGGCATCCCTCGGGACATTCCATGGCTGGGGGTATAGGTCACCACTCTCTCACATAACCATTGGTCTAAGTACCGGCGCATGTCAGGGTAAAGCCTAGCCAAATGCAAGTCTTCTACTTAGTTACATCAAGTCAGATCCAGATACGTCCATTCCTCGTCCCTGACGATCCTTTCCGGTATCCTTCACACTAGAGTCCTCATAGTCCCTGATTACCGACTCATCAACCCTACTGGTTATCCACATATGGTAAACGGGAAGCTCTCACGTCCTCTCACGGGTTGGTTACCGGTCTTGAGCGCCCGTGAGCCCAAGTCTATCCATATGCAACCCTACCAATAAATGGCCCCCACAATGTGATTCTTGTCCTCTCAAGGGTTGGTTACCGGTCTTGAGCGCCCATGAATCCCCATTGCTACCACGGGTCGTTCGGTCTCAATACCCCTCCGATTAGGGTCTGACATAACGGGACATCCTAGCCAAACACTACTAGACAGTCCTAGATATGTCATCCAACAGTTTAGGAAAGTGTCCAGAGGGCATCTCCGGAAACATCCCATAATATTCCCGTAGTAGTCCAAGGACAAAAGTGTCAAAAGGACACCTCTCCTTTCCAAACCATACTTAAGCATACACAAGCATCAATTCATAACATCACATATATGGTAACTTCATATATGGAAAGAAATCAATAATTACAATCAACTTGTATATAACTGGTAAGTAAATCATACTTGAGTCAATTTAATATAAACAAGTAATGCTACTGATATCAAGACAGTACCACAATAGTATAACATTAAAAGAATCTAATTAAAGAAATAAATTAACAAGATTCAAATATAGAAACTAAGATATGCAATTTATGTTGTTAAAGAAGTAACCATCCTTACCTTTTATAACTTGCAAAGGAATCCTAAGAAATCAAGTAAGCTCTTGACAAACTTGAGAAGAAGGTCCTAAACAATTGTATACAACATATTAGGAAAGATCCCTAATAGAAAAGATACCAAAACATCCAAAACAGACCAAATCTGGAGTTGCTGTACTCATTGGTCGATTGGATTGGTCTACTGCCCCAGTCGACCAATGAAGACAGTAGCCTACAAAATCAGAGTTTTAAGATATAAGATCCGAATTTGGTGGTTCAAAAGGGTACTAAACAAGGGGTAAACTACATTAGTAGTATCCTAACATATAGAGGACCTCAAAACACTAATCGAATCAAGTCTTCAAGTTACAAATTAGGAAACAAAAAGTTACCATAATTAGATCAATCATGGTTCTTGAAGAATTCAAGATAGAAATCATAGATAAGAACAATAGGAGAATGAATCATCGATTCAGATAAAGATATCATGGAAGGCATACTTTGATCTTCAAGAAAATAGACCTAAGAGCATAAATCTAAATAAGGAAACAAAACCTACCATAGATGTAACTATCATGATTCATGAAGAAAGCATGGTATGGTAGAAGAGAAACAACTATAGATTGATAGATCATGGATCATGTAAAGAAAACACAGCAATTGACTACTAACATGATCAATATAGTAGATCTAAGAAGATCAGAATTTAAATCAATAGATGAACAAAGACAAGATCATGATTTGATCATGATTCCTTCAAAAGCTTGCAATGATCATGGTTAAGATCATTGCATTAGCCATAAATCCTTAGGAAGATCATGAGAGACAAGTCCAGAGATGTTTGCAACAGAGAATGCAGCATCTCCTCTACTGTCTCAACTCAAAAAGGAAAGAAAAACAGAGATGGAGGAGAAAAAGAGAGTGTAGACATACCTTTGATGCAAG
This sequence comes from Hakea prostrata, assembly GCF_041222555.1. NCBI lineage: Eukaryota > Viridiplantae > Streptophyta > Magnoliopsida > Proteales > Proteaceae > Hakea > Hakea prostrata. The sequence continues at coordinate 28,751,033 of NC_142604.1, forward strand.
AGGAAGAGTTTTGATGAAGATCCGTCAAGATAAACACCAAGGATGCAAGGGAGATGACTTGCAGAGGTCTTTGGTTCGTTCCAAAGAGTTTGGAGGCAGAAAATACGAAGTAGACTCGAGATTGGACTTAAATAGAGCAAGCAAGACCTAATTACCAAAGACAGAACCCATTGGTCGAGTGGATTGGTCGACTGGTCCAATCGACCAATCAGTCGACCAATCAGTTCAGCAACTCCTAAACAGGGAATTGAAGGCCCAGATCAAATCCAATCCTAAAGGGGTTTTGTACACATATCAAGTGACTTACCTAATAGGTAGAAATGCCTTCAAACCATGATAGAGAGCACTCCAAGTCCATCAACTAATCCGATCTTCATCAAGATTCAGTTTCCATAAATAGAACCTCATCATCAACTCTCATGGATTCAAAGCCAGACACCAAGTCCTCCACTGGGATGGTCCAAAGCTGACTTCTTACTTTACTTCGGGTCACTGGACCTACAAATAACAAAGTTTCCAGGTCAAGGTTAGGGCTGGGTTTCACATTCTCCCCCCCTTAAAGAAATTTCGTCCTCGAAATTGAAAGCGTACCTGTGCTTCCAAAGAGGTGAGGAAACTTCTCCTTCATATCTTCTTCCTTCTCCCAAGAAGCTTCTTCAGGGGTATGGTTCTTCCACCGAATCTTCACCAAAGGGATTTTGCGATTCCTCAGCTGCTTGTCCTTCTTATCTAAGATTTCGGCCGGCTCTTCATCGTAGGTCAAATCAGCACTAAGTCCTTCAGGTGCTTGCTGCAAAATGTGTTCCGGATTCTCTATGTATTTCCGGAGCATCGAAATGTGAAACACATTGTGAACACCAGCAAGAGGCGGAGGTAATGCTAATCGATACACAACAGGTCCAACCTTTTCCAAAATCTCGAAAGGTCCAATGAAACGAGGGCTAAGCTTTCCCTTAACATTGAATCTCATCACACCCTTCATTGGTGAAACCTTCAAGAAAACTTTCTCTCCAACTTGAAATTCCAAATTGGTCCTCCTCTTATCCGCATAAGATTTCTGTCTTGACTGGGCAGACTTAATCCTTTCTCTTATCATATCTACCATAGCACTCGTAGCTTCAATCATCTCAGGACCTAAGACTTTCCTTTCACCTGTCTCAGTCCAGTACAAAGGTGTCCTACAAGTACTTCCATACAAAGCCTTGAATGGAGCCATGCCTATTGTTGCTTGATAACCGTTGTTATAGGCAAACTCAACCAAAGCTAGGTGTTCATCCCAATTACCACCCATATCCACCACACAAGATCCGAGCATGTCTTCCAATGTCCGAATTGTCCACTCGGATTGTCCATCGATCGTGGATGATGAGCTGTACTCAAGTTCAATTGGGTTCCCAAGGCCTTCTGCAAACTATTCCAAAACCTTGAGGTGAACCTAGGATCACGATCAGAAACAATACTCAATGGCACGCCATGCAGGCGAACCACATTATCCACGTAAAGCCTTGCTAGCTTATCCAGAGTATGAGTGATTTTCATAGGAATGAAGTGGGCTGATTTGGTCAACCTATCAACAATCACCCACACGGTGTCATTGCCTTTACTTGTCCGAGGCAAGCTAGTCACAAAGTCCATAGAGATATCCTCCCACTTCCAACTAGGAATAGGAAGGGGTTGAAGTAATCCAGATGGGGGTTGTCGAACGGCTTTCACATGTTGGCAAGTCTCACACTTGGCAACAAAATTATCGACATCAGCCTTCAAACCAATCCACCAAAAATGTTCCTTCAAGTCTTTGTACATCTTGGTGCTTCCCGGGTGTATAGTAAAGACTGACTGATGTGCTTCCTTCAATATTTCCTTTTTAATTTCTTCGTTTGCGAGCACGCACAGTCTTCCTCTAAACAATAAAGCACCATCCATGGATATACCAAAGTCGGGGTCCGACTCAGGATTCGAAGAAATCTTCTCAACTTTGATCAAAAGCGCTTGATCGGAACTCTGCAGAGCAACAATCTTATCTCTAAGACCAGATCTTGCCGTCATGGCAGAAAGAATAAAATCAGAATTCTCAGGGACAATTTCCAAATCAAAACTCTCCATAGAAGACCACAATGGTAAACTCAAAGCATTCAAATCCAAAGTCTTCTTCTGGTTCTTCCTACTAAGAGCATCAGCAACAACATTTGCTTTCCCAGGGTGATACTGAATATCACAATCATAATCGGAGACTAGTTCCAACCATCTCCTTTGTCTCATGTTCAACTCCTTTTGGGTGAAGAAGTATTTCAAACTCTTATGATCCGTGAAAATAGCAATCTTCTCATCGTAGAGGTAATGTCTCCAAATCTTCAAAGCAAAGACAACAGCGGCAAGTTCTAGATCGTGAGTGGGGTAATTCCGCTCATAATCTTTCAATTGCCGAGAAGCATAGGCTACGACCTTGCCATGTTGCATCAGATCGCAACCCAATCCAATCTTTGACGCATCGGTATAAACTTGTCATACCACCGGAACTATCGGGTATAGTCAAAACCGGGGCACTTGTCAATCTATCTTTCAACTCTTGGAAATTCTTCTCACAAGGCGTCGGACCAAACAAACTTTTCTTCTTTCCTGGTCAACTTAGTCATAGGAGCAGCCAACCGAGAAAAATTCTCAATAAACCTTCTGTAGTAACCCGCCAATCCAAGAAAACTTCTTATTTCCGTTACCAACTTCGGCCTTTCCCAATCAGCCACAGCTTGAACCTTTTCAGGATCGACACGAATACCTTCGGCTGAAACCACATGACCAAGGAATACTACTCTCTTAAGCCGTAAATCACACTTGCTAAACTTAGCGAACAACTTCTTTTCTCGCAACCTTTGCAAAGTGAAACTTAGATGACTCGCATGCTCTTCTTCGCTCTTCGAATAGATCAAGATGTCATGAATGAAAACAATCACAAACTTATCAAGCACATCGTGAAATACTCGGTTCATGAGGTCCATGAACACCGCAGGAGCATTGGTCAATCCGAAGGTCATGACTCTAAACTCGTAGTGACCATACCGCGTTCGGAAAGCTGTCTTGAAGATATCACTAGACTTCACTTTCAATTGGTGATATCCGGATCTTAAGTCAATCTTTGAGAACACAACTGCACCCTTCAACCGATCGAAGAGATCATCAATTACGGGCAGCGGGTATCTATTCTTGATAGTCGGCTTATTCAACTCACGGTAGTCGATGCACAAGCGCATACTACCGTCTTTCTTCATGACAAACAAGACCGGAGCTCCCCAAGGTGACACACTAGGCTGTACGAAACCTCTATCAATTAGCTCATTCAACTGATTTTGCAACTCTTTCAACTCAGTAGGAGCCATCCTATACGGAGCGGCACCAGGGACGAGATCAATAGAAAACTCGACATCCCTGTCTCGGAGGCACTCCCGATAGATCATCGGGGAAGACATCAACAAAGTCACGGACAACCCCGACTTCATCGACTCTTTTCTCGCACTTTACCCTTGCCTTCGGATGAAGCATCATCCACTAGGGCATAGACTTGCATCAGTGCAAACAGCACCTTCTTACAAACCCTTCTCTTTTCCCCCTGAAATTCTAAGACCGGACTTCCACAAATATGGAACTGAATCTTCTTTGAGGAACAAAGGAACATAGCTTTGTGGGCTGTTAACCAATCAATTCCCAAAATAATAACGAAGTCCTTCATATCAAGAATTACAAAAATGGCTTCCAAGTTCTTCTCACCAATCAACACAGGACATTTAGATAACCCCTTATCTAGTTTCACAACAGGACCAGTAGGTGTACTAATCAACAAACAACTAGACAACTTCTCAGGGATTAGGTCAGTCTTCTTGATGAATGCAGATGACATGAACGAATGAGATGCACCCGTATCAAATAAGACAAATGCAGAAATAGAAGCAACTAACAATGTACCTGTAATCACTTCATGGCTTGGATCCTGCTCAGCACTGGAAATACTGAAAACTCTACCGAGAGGGAGGGAGCAGGAGCACTCTTCACCACTTGCAGCGGCGGCTGCTGGACAGAGCCGCTTCGGACAGAGCACGACCGAAATGACCAGCTTGCTTGCGGTAGAAGCAAACAGATTGCTTTGGGTCCAACGGGTGGCTGCAACAGAGGGCTTCCGAACAAAAGGCCTAGCACTTGCACTAGCTGGTGGTCGGTTTCCGCCATACTGTCTAAACTGGCCGGGCTGCTGAAAACCCGAGTTCTGACCTACACTCTTAGGCTGAAAGGTAGGAGTGGGGTAGGGTGTAGGTCTCACAAAACGCCGATCATTACGATCCACCAAACCAGAGTTCCTTGGCTGCCAGGGCTTTTGCACACGTGCACTTTCCTTCTCTGTTTCTTCCAATTTCTTCGAGTTCTGCACCACTTGAGCATAGCTCACTATAGGTTGGACTGTGAGGTAAGCTGTAATGGCAGGGCGCAGTCCTTTGAAGAACTTCTTCGCTTTGGCGAGGTCAACCTTCGAGAGAATCGGAGCAAAGAAATGAAGCTCCTCGAACTTCGTTGGTACTCCAACACGAGACGAGAGATCCTTGTGTAAGAACCATGAACTCAGCTTCCTTCGCATCCTTCACCGCCTAGGGGAAATAATTCATACAAAAAGCCTCTTTGAACAACTCCCAAGTTACAACTCTTGCATGCAAACCTTCCAAAACAGGCCGAGTGGAGATCCACCATGCATCAGCTTCTTGTTGTAACTTCTGCGTCAAAGAACAGAATCTTCGAGCTTCGAGCATTGCGGATGTCGGAAAGCCTTCTCCAACTCACGAAGCCACTTGTTAGGAAACAAGGGGTCCTTGGTAACTCCGGTGAAAGTGGGTACTTGCATCTTCGAGAAAACTCTCCATCGAAGTGAGTATGAGGAGTTCCAGCTAAACCTCCCGCATTCAAGATCTGGGCATGAGGATTCACATTAGCACCAGCTCGAGTCTCATTATGCAGAGTCATGAAACCCACCAACATCTGGTTGAACTAAGCTGCTTGCTGCTGCATCATATTGCCCATAATATTGGCAATACCTCGGAAACTTCCAACATTCGGGGCACCAGGTATCTCATGGGTACCCTGATCAACATTAGGTATCTCACCACCTCCATGAGGTATTTCACCACCTCCTTGAGGTATTTCACCACCTCCTTGACCACTGGATTCACCACGCCCACTTCTCGGAGTAACCATTCTGCAAAAACTGAGAACATCAAAATACCGAATTTCAAAGTTTCAACAAAAACCACAAGTCCAAATGATTTGAAAACTTAAATCATGCTCAAATATATCCATATAGTCATCAAACAATAATCCATAAGGCAAAAATCACATTTTCCAAAAATTCAACAGCAAATGAGGTCTCTGTGACCATTGGTCGAGTGATTGGTCGACTGACCCGTCGACCAATGAGTCGACCAATGCAGACAGAATGCGAAAATTCGCATTATAAGCCTAATTTCCACATTCCAACTTCATTCTATCTTCTTTCAAAGGTGAGAGAGCTCTAGGGAAAGTCTCCAAAGGTTCTCACAAGTGTTCTTGAGGTGTTTTGGTGCTTCAACAACAACACACAATCATCACAAACAAGGTAAATCTCTCATTCTTTCTTCCATTTTCATCTTCTCATGCTTGCATTTCAATCAAAACCATGCTTTGCTTGTATCCAATGCTAGAAATCATGCTTAGGAATGCTTAGAAACATATTCCCTAGGTTTTAAACACAATGCCATGCATAGACAACAAGTTCTAACATATTGGTGTTCATCTCGCAACGTTTTCATACCGAAATCGTTATCTTTAGAAAAATTTCGTTTTCTCTCAAACCGCTTGAAATTTTCGCATGAGATCAAATGCTACATGCTCAAGATGATATTGTAGATAGGTCCATAAAATTTGATTAAACCAATTTCAACTTTTCAAAAATCCAATTTTGACCTAAATTGCAAAATCCCCAAATTTCCTTCTTGCTGAATTTTTCGCTTTAATCCAAATTTTCGATCGATTTTCTTCAAACAAACTTCATAGACATGAAATTCCAAGTATTGCGCACATGCTAGTATGTTCAAATCAAATTTCCCCCAAATTTGAAATTTTCCGAAAAATTACGAAAATACCCTTTTTGCTCAAATCTTAAGGTAGCACTAATCGGAATTGTCTCTTGTCTCTTTCACGAGATACACACTATGCGAGAGGGGAGGGCGAGGACGAGGTAGAGGTCGTGGTCGCATTGTAGGGGCACTTAGGGGCGGAGGTCGGGTTCCTTCAAAGCCTAGACAGGAGGTTAGGAGACCAGACATGTTCGACACACCTCGGGCCGAGTTCTGTACGAGGCCTACTTCGATTCTTGTAATATCGAGATGGGACGTCTACTTCACCTAAGCCAGCTCGTAGTCTTTAGGATTCGGCAGAGATTCGACACGTTGCGGTGGACTCATCTCTTCACCGAGGATCCGCCGGTATACCGGAGCTAGTGAGGTTGTTCTTCAGCAACCTTACTTACACGAGAGGAGGCTCGAGGTCAAGGACATCCACTTAGACTTGTCCTAAGGAGCGGGGTCTTCCGGACTCGATTCGCTTTTCCACCCGAGCACCGGGCTGAGATCTTGCGGGTTCCTTACTATCCACAAGCGGTGTGTGTGGATACCTGCAGGAGTAGATCCGGACAGCCATCCGATGCCGTACGAGCTTCGCGAGATATGCTCTACGCTATGGGATAGTCGTCGATGCTTCACTCCATGGACCAGCGGACGGATGACGGATTTTTCACGGATTATCTGTCGCATAGTAGGCTGAAACATTATGCCGAAGGCCGGACATCACCATCGGGTAACAGTGATGGAGGCCTTAGTCATCTACCGCATCTTCATGGGCTTCGAGATCGATCTCTCCTACATCATTCAGCAGGTCATGTTGGACTTGGTTCTGCGGCCTAGCATGCGGAACCTTTGCTATGGGAGGCTACTAACCTTGATCTTCGGGCATTTCGGGGTGAGTTTCGAGGATACACCGGTGGACACCGGTTCACGGGGACACTCTATCGGGACTTGGACCATTCGCCGAGATGAGACTGCAGCGATCCGAGAGATCGCCTGGTCCGGAGGGTGAGGATGATGAGGAGTCGGAGGATGAGGATCGGGAGTCGGAGGATGGAGGAGAGGATATCGGTCCCGATAGTGATGATCAAGCCGGAGATGATACAGATATGCACGAGGCTGAGCCAGTGCATCACGAGTTTCCTTCATCACACTTCGAGGCAAGTGGCCCTTCACATGCAATTCCAGAGACTTCAGATCTTGGGGCACAGATGAGATCGATGACTTCCATGCTAGAGAGGATGGAGGTCGGACGAGGAGCTGATGTACGAGAGGATGGAGTCACGATAGGATAGGATAGAGCATCGGGTGACTCGGCTAGGGGAGGAGTTCAGGAGCATACGAGAGATCGGAGAAGATCACCTTGATAGACTTGTACCCTAGGATTTTCATTTATGCATTTCAGATGTAATCGTTGTAAAAGCTTTTGAAATTAATGAAGTTCATTTTGTTTCACTTAATTGTTGTATATTATGCACCTTTCTTTTCTTTGCATTAGTGACATTTGTTTAAGTATAATTATGGTATGTTATTCGGAAATGTTCTGTTATGCTTCATAGGTTAAGTTTCTAATCCAAGTGTTCTATTATTCACTTCTAAGAGTAGAAGAGTCATTTCAGATCAATGACTCAGGAATGTTCAGTTATTGTCTTTTGTGGTTAGGATTTCCTCGAACCTTGGGCTCTGATACCAATCTGTCACATCCTCCCAGCCGATACCCTATCTGGCATACCCGAGAGTGTGATCCACAGCCCAAAGATCAGATATCGAGTAATCAACCTCCCACATAAACAATAACATAATCATGAACAATAATAATAAAAGTGCGGAAGATAAACCATAGTTCCAATAAGGAAAGAATGAATCATATATAAATCAGAGTACTAGATATAATCAGAGTGTCAAAAAAAGATAAGTAAAGTGAGGCAAAATCCCACTCTACAACCAGCGGAAAAGTAGTTCTAAAAGAGAATAAGCAAGACAAAATCTAATCCCAGTAGCAAGTACAATGGGTAACTAAATTGTTCTCCACTTTATAGACAACATCCCTATAAGTATAAATCTCATAAACGGCACAAGGGCGCTTCCACTCAATGGCCGGACTAAGCATCGTACGGAGCATAACCACTCGCGGGATCTTCAGTGTAATTGTTGTAACCGCAATCACCTTCCTGGAGATATGCCTCTTCTCCTTGCGCTTCTTCATAGGGGCCGTCATAATATTCAGTACCTGCAGAATAGTCTAACAAACATTGTACAATAAAGGAATGAGTTTCAAAGAAACTCGGTAAAGCGATTAAATCCATAATAACATAAATGGCAGGATTTCAGAACAAACATAAATGCAATATGGTATGAGACAAGCAATGAATGAATGAATCTAACTCTATATATGCTGGTCTCTATTGGCAGACATGCTTTAAGTCATAGCACCGTACTTCTTTAGGAAGGTCTCAATCACTCATCATCAGTTGGTAATGGGTCCGGCATCCCTCGGGACATTCCATGGCTGGGGGTATAGGTCACCACTCTATCACATCACCATTGGTCTAAAAACCGGCGCATGTCAGGGTAAAGCCTAGCCAAATGCAAGTCTTCTACTTAGTTACATCAAGTTAGATCCAGATACGTCCATTCCTCGTCCCTGACGATCCTTTCCGGTATCCTTCACACTAGAGTTCTCATAGTCCCTGACTACGGACTCATCAACCCTATTGATCATCCACATATGGTAAACGGGAAGCTCTCACGTCCTCTCACGGGTTGGTTACCGGTCTTAAGAGCCCGTGAGCCCAAGTCTATCCATATGCAACCCTACCAATAAATGGCCCCCACAATGTGATTCCTGTCCTCTCACGGGTTGGTTACCGGTCTTGAGCGCCCATGAATCCCCATTGCTACCACGGGTCGTTCGGTCTCAATACCCCTCCGATTAGGGTCTGACATAACGGGACATCCTAGCCAAACACTACTAGACAGTCCTAGATATGTCATCCCACAGTTTAGGAAGGTGTCCAGAGGGCATCTCTGGAAACATCCCATAATATTCCCGTAGTAGTCCAAGGACAAATGTGTCAAAAGGACACCTCTCCTTTCCAAACCATACTTAAGCATACACATGCATCAATTCATATCATCACATATATGGTAACTTCATATATGGAAAGAAATCAATAATTACAATCACTTTGTATATAATTGGTAAGTAAATCATACATGAGTCAATTCAATATGAATAAGTAATGCTACTATTATCAAGATTATGCAACAGTAATATATCATTGTAAGAATCTAATTAAGGAAACAAATCAATGATATTCAAATATAGAAACTAGATTCATGCTATCTATGTTGTTAAAGAAGTAACCATCCTTACCTTTTATAACTCGCAAAGGAATCCTAAGAAATCAAGTAAGATCTTGGCAAACTTGAGAAGAAGGTCCTAAACAAGTGTATACAACATATTAGGAAAGATCCCTAACAGAAAAGATACCAAAACATCCAACACAGACCAATTCCGGAGTTGCTTGTACTCATTGGTCGAGTGGATTGGTCGATCGTCCAGTCAACCAATCGATCGACCAATGCAGACAGTAGCCTAAAAAAAATAGAGTTTTAAGATATAAAATCCGAATTTGGTGGTTCAAAAGGGTACTAATCAAGGGGTAAACTACATCAGTAGTATCCTAACATAAATGGGACCTCAAAACACTAATCCAATCAAGCCATCAAGATCCAAATTAGGAAACAAAAGTTACCATAATTAGATCAACCATGGATCTTGAAGAATTCAAGATAGAAATCAAAGACAAGAACAATAGGAGAATGGATCATTGCTTTAGGTAAAGGTATCATGAAAAGCATACTTAGATCTTCAAGGAAATAGGCTTAAAAGCATAAATCTAAATAAGGAAACAAAACCTACCATATATGTAACTATCATGATTCATGAAGAAAACATGGTATGGTAGAAGAGAAACAACTAGAGATTGATAGATCATGGATCATTAAAAGAAAACACAGCAATTGACTACTAACATGATCAATATAGAAGATCCAAGGAGATCAGAATTCAAATCAAAAGTTAAACAAAGACTAGATCATGGTTTGATCATGATTCCTTCAAAAGCTTGCAATGATCATGGTTAAGATCATTGTTTTAGCCTTTAATCCTTAGGATGATCATGAGAGACAAATCCAGAGATGTTTGCAACAGAGAATGCAGCATCTCCTCTACTGTCTCAACTCAAAAAGGAAAGAAAAACAGAGATGGAGGAAAAGAAGAGAGTGTAGACATACCTTTGATGCAAAAGGAAGAGTTTTGACGAAGATCCGTCAAGAAAATCACCAAGGATGCAAGGGAGATGACTTGCAGAGGTCTCTGGTTCGTTCCAAAGAGTTTGGAGGCAGAAAATACGAAGTAGACTCAAGATTGGACTTAAATAGAGCAAGCAAGACCTAATTGCCAAAGACATCACCCATTGGTCGAGTGGATTGGTCGACTGGTCCAGTCGACCAATCAGTCGACCAATGCAGACCGCAATTCCAAAATAGGGAATTGAAGACCCAGATCAAATCCAATCCTAAAGGGGTTTTGCACACATAACAAGTGACTTACCTAATATGTAGAAATGCCTTCAAACCATGATAGAGAGCACTCCAAGTCCATCAACTAATCCGATCTTCATCAAGATTCAGTTTCCATAAATAGAACTTCATCTTCAACTCTCATGGATTCAAAGCCAGACACCAAGTCCTCCACTGGGATGGCCCAAAGCTGACTTCTTACTTTACTTTGGGTCACTGGACCTACAAATAACAAGGTTTCCGGGTCAAGGTTAGGGCTGGGTTTTACACTTGGCAACAAAATTATTGACATCAGCCTTCAAACCAATCCACCAAAAATGTTCCTTCAAGTCCTTGTACATCTTGGTGCTTCCTGGGTGTATAGTAAAGACTGACTGATGTGCTTCCTTCAATATTTCCTTTTTAATTTCTTCGTTTGCAGGCACACACAGTCTTCCTCTAAACAATAAAGCACCATCCATGGATATACCAAAGTCGGGGTCCGACTCAGGATTTGAAGAAATCTTCTCAACTTTGATCAAAAGTTCTTGATCAGAACTCTGCAGAGCAACAATCTTATCTCTAAGGCCAGATCTTGCCGTCATGGCAGAAAGAATAAAATCAGAATTCTCAGGGACAATTTCCAAATCAAAGCTCTCAATAGAAGACCACAATGGTAAACTCAAAGCATTCAAATCCAAAGTCTTCTTCTGGTTCTTCCTACTAAGAGCATCAGCAACAACGTTTGCCTTCCCAGGGTGATACTGAATATCACAATCATAATCAGAGACTAGTTCCAACCATCTCCTTTGTCTCATGTTCAACTCCTTTTGGGTAAAGAAGTATTTCAAACTCTTATGATCCGTGAAAATGGCAATCTTCTTACCGTAGAGGTAATGTCTCCAAATCTTCAAAGCAAAGACAACAGCGGCAAGTTCTAGATCCTGAGTGGGGTAATTCCGCTCATAATCTTTCAATTGCCGAGAAGCATAGGCTACGACCTTGCCATGTTGCATCAGTACGCAACCCAATCCAATCTTTGACGCATCGGTAAAAACTGTCATACCACTGGAACTATCAAGTATAGTCAAAACCGGGGCACTTGTCAATCTATCTTTCAACTCTTGGAAATTCTTCTCACAGGCGTCAGACCAAACAAACTTTTCTTCTTTCCTGGTCAAGTTAGTCATAGGAGCAGCCAACCGAGAAAAGTTCTCAATAAACCTTCTGTAGTAACCCGCCAATCCAAGAAAACTTCTTATTTTCGTTACCGACTTCGGTCTTTCCCAATCAGCCACAGCTTGGACTTTTTCAGGATCGACACGAATACCTTCAGCTGAAACCACATGGCCAAGGAATACTACTCTCTTAAGCCAGAAATCACACTTGCTAAACTTGGCGTACAACTTCCTTTCTCGCAATCTTTGCAAAGTGAAACTTAGATGGCTCGCATGCTCTTCTTCGCTCTTCGAATAGATCAAGATGTCGTCGATGAACACAATCACAAACTTATCAAGCACATCGTGAAATACTCGGTTCATGAGGTCCATGAACACCGCAGGGGCATTGGTCAATCCGAAAGGCATGACCCTAAACTCGTAGTGGCCATACCGTGTTCGGAAAGCTGTCTTGAAGATATCACTAGACTTCACTTTCAATTGGTGATATCCGGATCTTAAGTCAATCTTTGAGAACACAACTACACCCTTTAACTGATCGAAGAGATCATCAATTCTGGGCAGCGGGTATCTATTCTTGATAGTCAACTTATTCAACTCACGGTAGTCGATGCACAGACGCATACTACCATCTTTCTTCTTGACAAACAAGACCGGAGCTCCCCAAGGTGATACACTAGGTTGTACGAAACCTCTATCAATGAGCTCATTCAACTGGTTTTGCAACTCTTTCAACTCAGTAGGAGCCATCCTATACGGAGCTTTAGATACCGGAGCAGCACCAGGGACGAGATCAATAGAAAACTCGACATCCCTGTCTGGAGGCACTCCTGATAGATCATCAGCGAAGACATCCACAAAGTCACAGACAACCCTGACTTCATCGACTCTTTTCTCCACTTTACCCTTGCCTTCAGATGAAGCATCATCCACTAGGGCATAGACTTGCATCGGTCAGAACAAACACCTTCTTACAAACCCTTCTCTTCTCACCATGAAATTCTAAGACCGGACTTCCACAAATATGGAACTGAATCTTCTTTGAGGAACAAAGAAACACAGCTTTGTGGGCTGTTAACCAATCAATTCCCAAAATAACATCGAAGTCCTTCATATCAAGAAGTACAAAATTGGCTTCCAAGTTCTTCTCACCAATCAACACAGGACATTTAGATAACCCCTTATCTAGTTTCACAACAAGACCAGTAGGTGTACTAATCAACAAACAACTAGACAACTTCTCAGGGATTAGGTCAGTCTTCTTGATGAATGCAGATGACATGAACGAATGAGATGCACCCGTATCAAATAAGACAAATGCAGAAATAGAAGCAACTAACAATGTACCTGTAATCACTTCATGGCTTGGATCCTGCTCAGCACTGGAAATACTGAACACTCTACCAGAGGGAGGAGTAGGAGCACTCTTCACCACTGGAGCAGGCTGCTGGACAGGCCGCTTCGGACAGGCACGAGCGAAATGACCAGCTTGCTTGCAGTAAAAGCAAACAGGATTGCTGGGTCCAACTGGGGTAGCTGCAACAGGGGCTTCTGAACAAAAGGCCTAGGATTCGCATTCACAGGCCTAGCACTTGCACTCACTGGTGGTCGGTTTCCGCCATACTGTCTAAACTGGCCGGGCTGCTGAAAACCCGAGTTCTGACCTACACTCCTAGGCTGAAAAGTAGGAGTGGGGTAGGGTGTAGGTCTCACAAAACGCCGATCATTATGATCCACCAACCCAGGGTTCCTTGGCTGCCAGGGTCTTTGCATACGTGCACTCTCCTTCTCTATTTCTTCCAACTTCTTCGAGTTCTCGCACCACTTGAGCATAGCTCACTATAGGCTGGATCTGTGAGGTAAGCTTTAATGGCGTGGCGCAGTCCTTTGAAGAACTTCTTCGCTTTGGCGAGATTGACCTTCGAGAGAATCTGGAGCAAAGAAATGAAGCTCCTCAAACTTCTGTTGGTACTCCAACACAGACAAAGATCCTTGTGTGAGAACCATAAACTCAGCTTCCTTCGCATCTTTCACCGCCTCGGGGAAATAATTCAAGCAAAAAGCTTCTTTGAACAACTCCCAAGTTACAACTCCTGCATGCAAACCTTCAAAAATAGGCCCAGTGGAGGTCCACCATGCATCAGCTTCTTGTTGCAACTTCGTTCAAAGAAACAGATCTTCGAGCTTCCGAGCATTGCGGATGACGGAAAGCCTTCTCCAACTCACGAAGCCACTTGTTAGGAAACAAGGGATCCTTGGTAACTCCAGTGAAAGTGGGTACTTGCATCTTCGTAAAACTCTCCATCAAAGTAGTATGAGGAGTTCCAACTAAACCTCCCGCATTCAGGACTGCGGCATGAGGATTCACATTAGGACCAGTTCGAGTCTCATTATGTAGAGTCATGAAACCCACCAACATCTGGTTGAACTGAGCTGCTTGCTACTGCATCATATTGCCCATAATATTGGCAATATCACGAAAGCTTCCAACATTCGGGGCACCGGGTATCTCATCGGTACCCTGATCAACATTAGGTATCTCACCACCTCCATGAGGTATTTCACCACCCCCATGAGGTATTTCACCATCTCTCTGAGGTATTTCACCACCTCCCTGACCACTGGATTCACCACGCCCACTTCTCAGAGTAACCATTCTGCAAAAACTGAGAACATCAAAATACCGAATTTCGAAGTTTCAACATAAACCACAAGTCCAAATGATTTGAAAACTTAAATCATGCTTAAATATATCCATATAGTCATCAAACAATAATCCATAAGGCAAAAATCACATTTTCCAAAAATTCAGCAGAAAATGAGGTCTCTGTGTCCATTGGTCGAGTGATTGGTCGACTGACCCAGTCGACCAATGAGTCGACCAATCAAGACAGAATACGAAAATTCGCATTATAAGCCTCATTTGCACATTCCAACTTCATTTTATCCTCTTTCAAAGGTGACAGAGCTCTAGGGAAAGTCTCCAATGGTTCTTCCAAGTGCTCTTGAGGTGTTTTGGTGCTTCAACAACAACACTTCAACACACAACCATCACAAACAAGGTAAATCTTTCATTCTTTCTTCCATTTTCATCTTCTCATGCTTGCATTTCAATCAAAACCAGGCTTTGCTTGTATCCAATGCTAGAAATCATGCTTAAGAATACTTAGAAACATATTCCTTAGGTTTCAAACACAATGCCATGCATAGACATCAAGTTCTAACATATTGGTGTTCATCTCGCAACGTTTTCGTACCGAAATTGTTAACTTTAGAAAATTTTCGTTTTCTCACAAACCGCTTGAAATTTCCACACGAAATCAAATGCTACATGCTCAAGATGATATTGTAGATAGGTCCATAAAATTTGATTTAACCAATTTCAACTTTTCAAAAATCCAATTTTGACCTAAATTGCAAAATCCCCAAATTTTCCTTCTTGCTGAATTTTTCACTTTAATTCAAGTTTTCGATCGATTTTCTTCAAACAAACTTCATAGACATGAAATTCCAAGTATTGCGCACATGCTAGTATGTTCAAATCAAAATTTCCCCAAATTTGAAATTTTTCGAAAAATTACGAAAATACCCTTTTGGCTCAAATCTTAAAGTAGCACTAACTGGAAATGTCTCTTGTCTCTTTCACAGATACACACTATGCAGAGGGGAGGGCGAGGACGAGGTAGAGGTCGTGGTCGTATTGTAGGGGCACTTAGGGGCAGAGGTCAGGTTCCTTCAGAGCCTAGACAGGAGGTTCGGAGACCGGACATGTTCGACACACCTCAGGCCGAGTTTTTGTACGAGGCCTACTTCATTTACTGCAACATCGAGCTGGGACGTCTGCTTCACCTACGCCAGCTCAGAGTCTTTAGGATTCGGCAGAGATTCAACATGTTGCAGTGGACACATCTCTTCACTGAGGATCTGCCGGTATACCCGGAGCTAGTGAGGTTGTTCTTCAGCAACCTTACTTACACAGAGGAGGCTCGAGGTCAAGGACATCCACTTAGACTTCTCCTCAGGAGCAGGGTCTTCCAGACTCAGATTCGCTTTTCCACCCGAGCAATGGCTGAGATCTTGCAGGTTCCTTACTATCCACAGCAGTGTGTGTGGATACCTGCGGGGGCAGATTTGGACAGCTATCTAATGCCGTATGAGCTACGCGAGATATGCTCTACACTATGGGATAGTCGTCGATGCTTCACTCCGTGGACCAGCGGACGGATGACGGATTCTGCACGGATTAACGGTCGCATAGTCGGCCGAAACATTATGTCGAAGGCCGGACATCACCATCGGGTCACAGTGATGGAGGCCTTAGTCATTTACCGCATCTACATGGGCTTCGAGATCGATCTCTCCTACATCATTCAGCAGGTCATGCTGGACTTGGTTCTGCGGCCTAGCATGCGGAACCTTTGCTATGGGAGGCTACTGACCTTGATCTTCGGCATTTCGGGGTGAGTTTCGAGGATACACCAGTGGACACTAGGTTCACTGGGATATGTCATCGGGACTCGGACCATTCGTCAGATGAGACTGCGGCAGTCTGAGAGATCTCCTGGTCCGGAGAGTGAGGATGATGAAGAGATAGAGGATGAGGATCAGGAGTCAGAGGATGGAGGAGAGGATATCGGTCCTGATAGTGATGATCAGGCCGGTGACGATACAGAGATGCACGAGGCTGGGCCAGTGCATCACGAGTTTCCTTCATCGCACTTCGAGGCAGGTGGCCCCTCTCATGCAGTTCCAGAGACTTCAGATCTTGGGGCACAGATGAGATCGATGACTTCCATGCTAGAGAGGATGGAGGTCAGACAGGAGCAGATGTATGAGAGGATGGAGTCACGACAGGATAGGATATAGCATCAGGTGACTCAGCTAGCGGAGGAGTTCGAGAGCATACGAGAGATCGAGGAGATCACCTTGATAGATCTGTACCCTAGGATTTTCATTTACGCATTTCAGATGTAATCGTTGTAAAAGCTTTTGAAATTAATGAAGTTCATTTTGTTTCACTTAATTATTGTATATTATGCACCTTTCTTTTATTTGCATTAGTGACATTTGTTTAAGTATAATTATGGTATGTTATTCGGAAATGTTATGTTATGCTTCATAGGTTAAGTTTCTAATCCAAGTGTTCTATTATTCACTTCTAAGAGTAGAGGAGTCATTTCAGATCTTTGACTCAGGAATGTTCAGTTATTGTCTTTTGTGGTTAGGATTTCCTCGAACCTTGGGCTCTGATACCAATCAGTCACATCCTCCCAGCCGGTACCCAATCTGGCATACCCGAGAGTGTGATCCACAGCCCGAAGATCAGGTATCGAGTAATCAACCTCCCACATAAACAATAACATAATCATGAACAATAATAATCGATGTGCGAAAGATAAACCATAGATCCAAATAAGGAAAGAATGAATCATATATAAATCAGAGTACTAAATATAATCAGAGTGTCTAAATCAGATAAGTAAAGTGAGGCGAAATCCCACTCTACAACCAGCGGAAAAGTAGTTCTAAAAGAGAAGAAATAGGATAGAATCTAATCCCAATAGCAGGTACAATAGGTAACTAAATTGTTCTCAATCTTATAGACAATATCCCTATAAGTATAAATCTCATAAATGGCACAAGGGCGCTTCCACTCTATGGTCGGACTAAGCATCGTACGGAGCATAACCACTCTTGGGATCTTCAGTGTAATTGTCGTAACCGCAATCACTTTCCTGGAGATATGCCTCTTCTCCTTGCACTTCTTCATACGAGCAGTCATGATATTCAAAACCTGTAGAATAGTCTAACAAACATTGTACAATAAAGGAATGAGTTTCAAAGAAACTCAGTAAGGTAGTTAAATCCATAATAACATAAATGGCAGGATTTCAGAACAAACATAAATGCAATATGGTATGAGACAAACAATGAATGTATGAATCTAACTCTATGTATGCTGGTCTCTATTGGCAGACATGCTTTAAGTCATAACACCGTACTTCTTTAGGAAGGTCTCAATCACTCATCATCAGTTGGTAATGGGTCCGGCATCCCTCGGGACATTCCATGGCTGGGGGTATAGGTCACCACTCTCTCACATAACCATTGGTCTAAGTACCGGCACATGTCAGGCTAAAGCCTAGCCAAATGCAAGTCTTCTACTTAGTTACATCAAGTCAGATCCAGATACGTCCATTCCTCATCCCTGACAATCCTTTCCGGTATCCTTCACACTAGAGTCCTCATAGTCCCTGATTACCGACTCATCAACCCTACTGGTTATCCACATATGGTAAACGGGAAGCTCTCACGTCCTCTCACGGGTTGGTTACCGGTCTTGAGCGCCCGTGAGCCCAAGTCTATCCATATGCAACCCTACCAATAAATGGCCCCCACAATGTGATTCTTGTCCTCTCAAGGGTTGGTTACCGGTCTTGAGCGCCCATGAATCCCCATTGCTACCACGGGTCGTTCGGTCTCAATACCCCTCCGATTAGGGTCTGACATAACGGGACATCCTAGCCAAACACTACTAGACAGTCCTAGATATGTCATCCAACAGTTTAGGAAGGTGTCCAGAGGGCATCTCCGGAAACATCCCATAATATTCCCGTAGTAGTCCAAGGACAGAAGTGTCAAAAGGACACCTCTCCTTTCCAAACCATTCTTAAGCATACACAAGCATCAATTCATAACATCACATATATGGTAACTTCATATATGGAAAGAAATCAATAATTACAATCAACTTGTATATAACTGGTAAGTAAATCATACTTGAGTCAATTTAATATAAACAAGTAATGCTACTGATATCAAGACAGTACCACAGTAGTATAACATTAAAAGAATCTAATTAAAGAAATAAATTAACAAGATTCAAATATAGAAACTAAGATATGCAATTTATGTTGTTAAAGAAGTAACCATCCTTACCTTTTATAACTTGCAAAGGAATCCTAAGAAATCAAGTAAGATCTTGACAAACTTGAGAAGAAGGTCCTAAACAAGTGTATACAACATATTAGGAAAGATTCCTAACAGAAAAGATACCAAAACATCCAAAACAGACCAAATCTGGAGTTGCTGTACTCATTGGTCGATTGGATTGGTCTACTGCCCCAGTCGACCAATGAAGACAGTAGCTTACAAAATCAGAGTTTTAAGATATAAGATCCGAATTTGGTGGTTCAAAAGGGTACTAAACAAGGGGTAAACTACATTAGTAGTATCCTAACATATAGAGGACCTCAAAACACTAATCGAATCAAGTCTTCAAGTTACAAATTAGGAAACAAAAAGTTACCATAATTAGATCAATCATGGTTCTTGAAGAATTCAAGATAGAAATCATAGACAAGAACATAGGAGAATGAATCATTGATTCAAATAAAGATATCATGGAAGGCATACTTTGATCTTCAAGAAAATAGACCTAAGAGCATAAATCTAAATAAGGAAACAAAACCTACCATAGATGTAACTATCATGATTCATGAAGAAAGCATGGTATGGTAGAAGAGAAACAACTATAGATTGATAGATCATGGATCATGTAAAGAAAACACAGCAATTGACTACTAACATGATCAATATAATAGATCTAAGAAGATCAGAATTTAAATCAAAAGATGAACAAAGACAAGATCATGATTTGATCATGATTCCTTCAAAAGCTTGCAATGATCATGATTAAGATCATTGCATTAGCCATAAATCCTTAGGAAGATCATGAGAGACAAGTCCAGAGATGTTTGCAACAGAGAATGCAGCATCTCCTCTATTGTCTCAACTCAAAAAGGAAAGAAAAACAGAGATGGAGGAGAAGAAGAGAGTGTAGACATACCTTTGATGCAAGAGGAAGAGTTTTGACGAAGATCCGTCAAGATAAACACAAAGGATGCAAGGGAGATGACTTGCAGAGGTCTTTGGTTCGTTCCAAAGAGTTTGGAGGCAGAAAATACGAAGTAGACTCGAGATTGGACTTAAATAGAGCAAGCAAGACCTAATTACCAAAGACAGAACCCATTGGTCGAGTGGATTGGTCGACTGGTCCAGTCGACCAATCAGTCGACCAATCAGTTCAGCAACTCCTAAACAGGGAATTGAAGGCCCAGATCAAATCCAATCCTAAAGGGGTTTTGTACACATATCAAGTGACTTACCTAATAGGTAGAAATGCCTTCAAACCATGATAGAGAGCACTCCAAGTCCATCAACTAATCCGATCTTCATCAAGATTCAGTTTCCATAAATAGAACCTCATCATCAACTCTCATGGATTCAAAGTCAGACACCAAGTCCTCCACTGGGATGGTCCAAAGCTGACTTCTTACTTTACTTCGGGTCACTGGACCTACAAATAACAAAGTTTCCAGGTCAAGGTTAGGGCTGGGTTTCACAAAGAGGGCCCACAGGTCTCTTCTACCACCACTTCGGGTCTTCGGACCTGTAATAGTATAAAATCCGGGCTGGGTCAGAGTTAGGATAAGGCCGGATTTTACACCATGCCTCCCACATACACAATAACATAATCATGAACACAATATAAACAATGTAATGTCATATAAATAATGAGATCAAGATAAGGATAAGAAGACAATTTAATCAGAGTGTGGAAGTAAATGATACCCATGTATAAATATAATCAGAGTGTAGAGAGTGAGCGGAAATCACTCCCTGAATCGCAACGGAAAAAGTAGTTTAAATAACAGTTATAGGTTACAATCCAAGTCTCAAAAGAGAGAAATAAAGGGATAAACAGCTAAACTAATGTTTCTTTAGTATTATACAAATATCCTCGTAAACATAAACAAAAGACACGAGACATGGCCGAATCCACTCCAGAGAAGTGCTAGTCCTGGTAGGCAGCATAATCCAACGAGGGATCTTCAACGTAGTCTTCGTGATCACCAGCACCTTGATGGTAGTGTGCTTCATCAAAGGGCGCTTCACAGAATCGGCCATCAATTTCCTCGGTTCCTGCAGGATAATCTAACATAACATTTGCAAAGAAATGAGTGAGTTCAAAAGAACTCAGCAAGGCAAGTTATTCCACAATAACATAAATAACATGATCCAAAACATAGCATGATGCAAGATGGTATGAAACAAACGATGCATGTATTAATCTAACTCTATGTATCCTAGTCTCTATGGCAGACATGCTTTAAGTCATAGCACCATACTTCTTTGGGTAGTCTCATCACTCTTCCCTCAACAAGAGACGTCTATTGGGTTCTCCGCGGTTGTTGGGTAAAGTCCTTCCAAACCATGGTTGGGGATTTGGTCACTGCTCTCTCACATCACCATTGGTATAAGTATTGGCGCATGTCACGGTAAAGCCTAACCCAATGCAAGTCATCTACTCAGTCATATCAAATCAGATCCACATACTTCCCCTATGGCTACAACCAGCTCGGACTACGGACTCATCAACCCTATTGGTCATCCACAATAATAGAAACGGGAAGCTCTCACGTCCTCTCACGTGAATCTACTAAGTTTCCAACATAAAGGCAAGACTCACATAATCTACTTAATTATGGTAACAACTGTCCTTACCTTAAATCGAATTGAAGATAATCCAAAGATCAAATAAAATGGTCCCAAGGTTAGTACTTGCATCCTAGACAATCATAGATGCAATATCAGAAGAAGAATCAAGCAAATCGGAGGTCAAAAGGATCAAATCGGACAAATACAGCAAAGCTGTAACAGTTGGTCGACTGGCTGGTTCACTAACTCAGTTGACCAAGTGAACAGTAACGGGGTTGAAATGAGATTTTTTATCCGAAACCTAGCTTCCGGGACTCAGATCACTCCGAAATTTGGAGGGAATGTTAGGAACAGTAAATGAAGACTATCTAGTAAAGATTTAACATCAAAGAATGATCCAAATAAGAATCCCCAATTTGAAACCCTAGCTTCTAAATGCTAAACATCATGTTCTTCAATGAAATCAATTGCAAATGCAAGGAAAATCAGGGAATCAATTAAAGGAATGATGAACAAAAGATTAGAATCAATTACTAACATGAAATTAGACTTAGCATACTATAGAAATCAATTTAAGAGATGAAATCATGTTGCTATGAATAAAATCATGAGAATGCAAGGTTAAGAATCAATATAGGGAGCATAGCATTGATAGAATGAGAGGGGTTTATACAAATGTAAGGAGAGACCAAAAAAACAAGTGGTTGCAAGGTTGCAGCACCATCTTCATAGTCTCAACAGCAAGAATGAGATGAGATGAGAGTAGATTAGAGAGAGAATGAGAGATTACATACCTTGGAGAAGAAATTTGAGAAGAGAAACTAAGATTATTGAAGAAGATCTTCACCAACACCAAGGAATGGCCTAAGAGGAGTCTCTCCACATTCTTAGGAGGTTCTAGCAATAGAATAGGGTTCTAACTATGAGGTTCACTTAAGTAGGGCATAAAATAATCCAAAAATCAGAATTTTCGTATTTAATATCCAGCTGGTCAACCAGACTAGCTCAGTCGACCAAGCAAGAACAGCAACTTTAGATAGGGAAATGGAAGGCTAGATCAACTCAAATTCAAATGGGATTTTTCCTACATCTCTATCAACAAGTCTAGGTCAGAGAATTACCTTCGAATCAAGTCCGGAAGTGTAATAGGTACGTCAACTAATCTCCCCCTCTTTAAGGTTCAGCATCTTATCAAACACTAACAATGCATCCAAGTATGGGGGCACCATCATCAATGTCCATGGGTTCGAAATCAAACACCATGTCTTCTACTGAGAGGGCCCACAATTGTCTTCTTCCTCCACTTCAGGTCTTCGGACCTACAAACATCAAGGATTCCAGGTCAAGGTTAGGGTTAGGCTAGGGATGGATTTCACACATGCATTGTCTGTCTCATATCATTTTGCATCATACTATGTTCTGTTATCATGTTATTTATGTTGTTATGGAATAACTTGCCTTGTTGACTTCACTTGAACTCACTCCTTTCGTACAAATATCTTTTGTTAGATTATTCTACAGGTGTAGAGGACTATAACGGCTAATATAAGGAAGCGCAAGCTGAAAAAGCGTACTACACTCAAGGTGTTGGCAGTAATGAAGATCTCGGTGATGATCCCTCGTGTGATCATGCTACGTACCATGATTAGCCCTACCATGGAGTGGGAGCGCCCGAGCTTAATTTTTGAAGTCTATGTTTATGAAGACGTTCTTTATAAAGTAGAATAAACTTTAGCTTAGTTTGATTACTTCTTTCTTTCCTTCCTTTTAGAATTGGTTGTAATCTTCTTTTGACTTTCGAGCTACATTTCTGATGTATCCGTGGAGTAAGATTCCTCTTCACCCTACATTTTCATTATATATATATATATATATATATATATATAAAAAATTTCTAAAATATATATAATATATATATATATATATATATATCATTTCCGCACTCTGATGTTATTTCGTTATGTTGCTTTGATCTACTAATTAATATTGATAACCTTGATTTAGTTTTGTCCATGATTATATTATTGTGAATGTGGGAGGTTGATTTCTTCGATACTGATCTTCGGGGCTATGGATCACACACTCGGGTATGCCAGGTAGGGTATCAACTAGGTGGATGTGACAAAGCTGCCAGGCAGGCTACCAAATAGTATAACTTTGGTTTTCTTCGTCCAATTTGATCCGTTTGACCTCCAATCTTTTAGGGGTTTCTCCTAATGATGTATCTATGCTTGTTTAGGGTTTATTTGCTAACTTTGGACTTGATCCTTTGTTCCTTCGGGATTTTCTTCAAATCTAATTAATGTAAGGATAGTTGTTTCCATATTAACATAGATTGCGTGAATCTTAGTTTCTAATTTAGGAATTTCATAGATTCTTTGTTGTTCTTATATTTTCTTATTATGATATTACTGCTGTAAGTACTTCAAGTACAGTAGGACCTTGTTCATATATTCTTCTTATTATTTTGATCATGTATGGACATTATTCTTGTAATTTACATATTCAATTGATCGTGTCTACATGTTTATCTTTCTACATGTTGTAATATCAGTTGTGTATGTTATGACTGAATCAGGAATGTGATTGATTAGGTATGATTTGGGATTGGGGAATGTTTTTTTGATGTTTCTGTCCTTGGACATCAGTGGAAGTGGCATGGGACACTTTTGATGGTGCCCTTTGACTCTTTCCCGGATTAATGTTTGTCATACCTAGGTCTTGTCTAGTAGTGTTTGGCTAGGATGTCCCTGTTATATCAGATCTGATTCGGAAGGGTATTGAGACCGAGTAACCCATGGTTGCAATGTGAGTTTGTGGGTACTTAAGATCAGTAACCAACCCGTGAGAGGATATGGATCACATTGTGGGGGCCATTTATTGGTAGGGTCACAAGTAGTAAACTTGGGCTCATGGGCGCTCAAGACCGGTGTGTAATCCGTGAGAGGACATGAGAGCTTCTCGTTTATTATTTGTGGATAACCAATATGGTTGATGAGTCCGTAGTCCGAGTTGGTTGTAGCCATAGGATAAGCTGACTCTAGTGAGAAGGATACCAGAAAGGATCCCAAGAGGGGAGGAATGGAAGTATTTGACTCTGACTTGATATAACCAAGTAGATGAGTTGCATTTGGCTAGGTTTTACCTTGGCATGTGCCAATACTTAGACCAATGGTGATGTGAGAGAGCGGTGATATAAACCCCAGCCAAGGAATGTCCGAGAGGGATGCAAGACTCAATTACCACCCCAAGATACCAAGATGATTGAGGGAGAGTGATTTAAGACCTACCCAGGTATGGTGATTGCTCTGCCGCACACCTCTACCCCCCCCCCCCCCCCCCCCCGGCCCCTTTCCCCCCCCCCTCATTTGTTATTATGTTGGTATCATTTTTTTTTTCGCACTTTGATTATATTGTTATTCTCTTCATCTTATCTTGATCTATTTGTTTATGTAATGTTATATTGATTATGTCTTGTTCATGATTATGTTATTGTAAGTGTGGGAGGATGATTTCCTCGAATACTGGATCTTCGGGGCTGTGGGTCACACACTCAGGTATGCTAGGTAGGGTATCGGCTGGGTGGATGTGACATATCATTTATCTTCTTGCCCTTCGCAAGTTGTTCCAGGTTCTGGTTGATATCTACTAGTTTTCGATCGAGATCTGAACCAGCTCGGCATTGGGTGTTTGCATGCTATCCCTATTTGAACATTGGGATGTGGCAGAATGTGTCTAAACACCCCTCTCGAGCCGAGTTAGGGTCCCCATTCGACTGCCTTGCAACCGATCTCTAACTCAGCATCATCCCTCCGTGGGGGCTCCTCGATTCTTCGTACTCCCGAATGTTTGCCTTCACCTCTTGCTGCCTTAAGTTCCTATCGGGGGGATGTTGAAAATTTTGCCCCTTAGTCGGGTTCCGATCTCTTGGAGGCGAACGTCCTCTTACTGGAGAACCCCTCCTTCGGACTCTTCGAGCCTTCCTTCTTGCTTCTTCTTAATCATAGGGATTCGGGTTCCTTGGAGCACCCAAACAACTTGCCATCATTTGGAGTAGAGCCTACATCTCAAGGAATTGAGCCTTCGTTTGGTTCATTTGTTGTTGGCTTTGATTCATCTTTTCCTGAATGACTGGGATCCTCTAGATCTCTCCATTTTGATCTTTCGAACATCCTCCCTTGATTACCTCTTCTTCTTTGTGTTGTTCGATCTCTCAGGCTAGATCCCCTGCTGGGGAAATGGGATTTCCACCTAAAGGAGGTGGGTGAATCTGATTTTGATTCCTCTGAAGTGTTGATCTGGTATCCACCATGGCTTTTCGAATCGTTTCCCATAGACAATTCCAAATGATGCATCCAAAAATTGTCCCACCATCAGAGTCCTTCGAGTTCCTACAGGACAAACATCAGATGTGGGCCGACTTTGTTGTCAGAAAGCCACCTCCGATGGTTAAGTCAATAAGAGCACCACCAAAGAACTCTAACCAGTTGCAGAGCTTAACAGAAATATGGAATGGAGGGAAACGATTTAGTTACCTTCTCTTTGTGTTCTCCTTTGATTTATATAGGGTTACTTCTTTCTGTCAATCGTTGGATCAATCCATGAGTCTTATCATTAGTCGTCCGATCTTAAGGTTTGTCACCCTCAGTGTGGGTTAGTTGCGGTTTCCATATAAAGCACAATTGCTTATCTCGAGTTTCTTCCTTGAATTTGAGACAAAATTTGGTGAGTCCATGTCACACCCGCTCCTTTTTCTATTTATTAATTCCCTTCAATTTGGATTTTTATATTAATCTTCTTCATGTTTCCACTTTTTCTCTTGTCACATGTGATGTACTATTTGGCCCCTCCTAAATATTACAACTCTAATGAAATAACGGGTCACCTGACCAAACGGATTCAACTCGTTCTTCCTTCAACTTGGAATTTTTGAAAAAAAATGTTATTTTTATAATTAAAATACCTCAACCTATAGTTTCTCATACTCCCTCTCCCTCTCCCTCTCCTCTCTCCTCTCTCCTCTTTTTTTCATAATCCATATGGTTCTGTTTTTTACTTTCTTCTCCATCGATGTGGCAGCAGACCAGGGTTTCAAAATCAAGGGTTTCGATCCGAAGATCACAGTATCTTCTTTCCTTGAATTTGAAGACAAACATTTTATTTATTGTTTTTTTTTTTTTTTTATTTTTATTTTTTTTTTTTTTTTATTAATATTTTTTTTTTTTTTATTATTTTTTTTTTTTTATAAAATTTTTTTTTTTTTTTTTTTTTTTTTTTTTTTTTTTTTTTTTTTTTTTTTTTATTTTTTTAAATTTTTTCTTTTTTTATTTTTATATTTTGGCCTCAAAATATATGGAGTTTATCCTTAATATAAAAAATAATCATATTCCCCACCCCATGGCCACATTTGGTTATCGAGTCCATGTAGTACAACACCTTGAACATGTTGAGCCATCGTGGACGTTTCCTTTCTTAAAAAGGTTCGCCCAGGTTCTGCGTTCAGGTTGCCAACAAGGGTCAGTCTCCGAGTGCTTGGCCAGAATGGTTATCCGGTACCCAGGCGGATGATCTGCAGGTGGCATGTCGCTGGGAGGGGGAAGGAGGAAGGCATAGGGAACTTTGTACTCGTGTCCCCAAGAGCCTCCTTCAAGTTCTCTTTGGATTTTCCGAACGGCTTCTTTTTCTTCAGCAATCTTAACTGTTTTTCATCTACAATGGAGATGTTCCTGCTAACAAGACATTTAAGGCCAATGACATGAGGCCCTCGATTGGTTGAGACAACGATAGAGTCATCTCAATGAGATGAAATGGATAGAGCAAGGGACTATTTATTGATTCTATATCTACTAGTGGCATGTTCTTCAACTACAGCGAGGTGAGGCTTACATGGGTACATGATCATGCAAGTGAAGGACCTTAAGGTCTTTTATTTTGGTAAGAAAATGAAGCGACAAAGTCAGAAACAACATTACACAAAAAACTTCAACCAAGGGGCAGAAGTGGGCCAAAGAGTTGTGCTTTCTACTGGTTTGGCCCTCAAGGCTAGGTTATCCAGAACTAAGTTGCACCCCTAGGAACATCATGTCAATGGACAGGAGATTGATTCACCCTTATCTTCAGCTTTTAGTGTTGGTTTTCCTTTTCCTAATATATATATAGTCAAAATCATTGAAGTTGCGAAATCTGATGAGTCTAGATCACCTACACGCAAAGGTAGAAGATTGTGCTCCTAGCACCTTCACCAAATATCTAAAAGGAAAACCCACCTTTGAACCCTAATAAGATGAAACAGAAGTAAACCTCCTAATATATTAAGTAAAGGATGTAAAAGAGCACAATCCTCTATCCTCAACGATAAAGAATCCCAACTCAAACCTCATCACCTAAAAGTGATTCAAGTTCTTTCCAAGTCGACCAGAACCCATTTTGCTGCAACAGATAAGTTTTCTTCTCTACAGACCTATATTACGCATTTTCCATTTGATGACTCCAGGGGTGCTAATGAACCCATGTCATTTTTTCTTTCTTTCTTTAAAAAGCAT
This sequence comes from Hakea prostrata, assembly GCF_041222555.1. Taxonomy (NCBI): domain Eukaryota; kingdom Viridiplantae; phylum Streptophyta; class Magnoliopsida; order Proteales; family Proteaceae; genus Hakea; species Hakea prostrata. The sequence continues at coordinate 28,778,951 of NC_142604.1, forward strand.
TTTGCAAACTCTTCATCTTGCAATCATAAGAAGAGTCAACTAATGACAAGAGACTATCACCATTCTCTTGAGAAGCCAATGCCATGCAAAAGTCAAAAACTGATACGGTGGGAATGGCCAAACGAGGGGTGGTTTAAAATTAATGTAGATGGCTCTTGCTTAGCTACAGCAACAAATAAGCAACTAGCAGGCTTCGGTGTCATCATCCGGGATCACTTGGGGAGAACACTACTGTGTTTCTATGAAGGTTGTGGCAACAATTCATCAACAATGGCAGAAGCCCTTGCAATCAGAAAAGCACTAATATGGGCCGGGTACATGGGACTCTAAAAAATTTATTGTGGAAGGTGACAATTGGGATGTCATTGATCTACTACAGCATCCCAATAGAACACCATGTTGAAAGATCCAAACAGTGATTCAGGACAGCAGCGAGCTAGTACTTTCTTTTGATCATCTGATCTTTAATCATACACTAAGAGAAGGCAATATAACAGCAGACCTATTAGCTTTCTAAGGAACAAAATCGCAGCAGCAGTTCTGTTATCAACCCCCCGGATTTCTAACTTTGAGACTTCTATTTGATAGCCTAGATTGTGAGTAAATCAAATAAGCGAATATTTCACCCAAAGAAAAAAGGACCCTTTCATCTTGCCCAATTCTTCCTTCTACCAAGATTTCTATTTCTAAAATTGCAAAAGAAAGAGGAAGGAAAAAAAAAACTCAGACCTCATAATTTCTCAAGCATGTTGTTCAACTTTTAAAAAAAAATCCAGCTAGCATAGGCCAGCTCCTCACTTATCTACACTTCTGCAATTTCAGACAAAATGCGGGAGAAGAACCAAGAAATGAGACGTGCATTTTTTTTGGTCCGTTCCATTTATCTGGTTGAGAATAGGAAATAATCAAAATAGGGGGTATCACATGCCAATTCCTGGTCTAATCAATCTTTGAAATCATTTGGCGATTTCGTTGCCCAATTCTAAGCGCTTTGACAGTCTTTGAATCCACAGCATTTCGTTCTCAACCAGTAAACGTTTCTTGGAAATTCCAGTTAACTCATTCATCCAGATACATTCATGGAACCCATCAAAACTTCAACATCTAATTCAATGGGTACCATTTACCAGAATCGGGAACAGGAAAACACAAAAAGAGAAGAATTATATAGACTGTACTGTGTCAGGCAATTCAGCTTTTGAACATCTGTGTTCCATTTCAAAATTTCAAATCATAGATGACAAAAACAGGGGAAGTTTTTCCAATACCAAATGAACTGAATAAATAGTGAAAAGTGATCTGAAAGAGAAAACTACATATTCAATTCTGGAGATTCATATCAATCTCAAAGCTGCCTTTCAGCAGCTTCAGCAACAAACGGCAAGGAAGGAGTCTTACCTAGAATACAAAACCCTATGCTGTACAAGAAACAAACAACAATGAACACAAATATCGCATTATAACCCATTACCAGAAATCGAAACCCTATACCTTTACCCGGATTAATGATCCTTTGAATCAGCAAAGGAAGCACCAAAAGCACATCCAATACCACTGCCTGCATCGAATTGAACCTCACGTAACTGCTAAAACTAGGGTTTCTCACAACGCCCAGATACAGAGCAAAGAAAGCCACAAAGCTTGCGTAAGGGATCGATTTGTAGAAGCTCAACAAAGGCAAGATCGGTTCCAGAAGAAGCCCTAAGTTAGGGTACCTTGCGAAGAGGTAACGACCGTACTGTAAACCATTGAAGAACGGGAGACAATAAGCGACGACTGAGATCAACCTCTCGGTGGCCGGGACCGTCCGACTGGACATGCAAATAATCTTCGACGGTGGCTTGACCCTGCTGGAGGAAATCTTGAATGTGGAATCGAGAGAATGTGGGAATCTGACAGCGGCAAATGAAGGGCAGGGAAAGTAAGGTTTCTTCAGGGTTTGAGGAGAGGGATGAAGAGAGAGACGAAACAGAGGAAGAGAAGCCATTTTTCGCTTTGGTCTGCTCGGAGGTGTTTAGACTTTATGTAAGTTGAGGTCCAATCTTGTTTTAGGAAAGGTATAAGTACTACAATGCGATTAATATGCTTCATAAAAAAATAATAATAATAATTTGTGTACAAAAAAAAAATAATAATAATTTGTGTACCAAAAAAATAATAATAAAAAAAAAAAGTTGCTTATGGTTGTAGACCATTAAGTTCAAATTATCTTAATTATTAAAAAAAAATTATCATGTATAACTTATCCTTTTAGTTATTTTATTTTTTTTATTAAAATAAAATTTGTTCATGCCCAGCAAGTTGGAGATATTTTATGCTCAACCTGCCCATGCTGTCATTTCTCTACATTCACATAAGGCTTGACACGGCAGGCTCTGCTAACACGAACAAGCTGTGAGTATGAAGGGATGGAGGGATTGGTAGGTTGGGTAGAGGGGATTTGGATCTTGCCTAGGTTATAAGCTACTTTTATTTTCTTTCAAAATAAAAGTTTTGAATTAAGCTAAAGTGTCCCAAAAACAAGAAAAACTAATAATATTTGTAAGCCACAAGATAGGTAGGGATGTACAATGAACTTCGGTGGCTTAACCCATGAGACTTTATATAACTTGTTTTTGTGACTACCAGTAATTAAGAAGATCGTTGTTTTATTTAGGTTTTTACTTATATAATAAAATGAAAAGATTGAAAAGATTGAAAAGATGAAAAAATATGATCTCAAGAATGATCGCCATAGTTGCCCAATCCACAAGAAGTGGCTGATTGTTAAGAATTGTGGTTATAAGAGCCTAGTCAAAATAGAAGATGCATGAAGAGAGGGATAGAGTTGCAGCCTATCCCTAATTGCTTTGGCTTTCATCCCCCCCCCCCCCCCCCCCACCACCCCCCCCCCCCCCACCCCCCCACCCCCCCCCCCCCTCCCACCCCCCCCCCCCCCCCCCCCCCCCCCCCCCCCCCCCCCCCCCCCCCCCCCCGCCCCCCCCCCCCCCCCCCCCCCCCCCCCCCCCCCCTCCCCCCCCCCCCCCCCCCCCCCCCCGCCCCCGCCCCCTTTTCTTTTTGATTTAGTAAAGTAGCCCCGCCCGCCACCCCCCCCCCCCCCCCCGGGGAAGGCACCCCCCCCCACCAAATGCCTTGGTGGTGTGATTCCCCCCCCCCCCCCCCAGCGCCTTCTGGCCCCCGGCGTGACTAAAATGGTCATTCTATATCTCCCGGTTTGAACCAGCGGTTCACGATCCGACCGGGTTCGATACTTAGTAGAGTTCGACCGGGCGGTTCATGGTAGGACCAACCGAGTGATAAACAACATCAACCTAACGGGATAAGAAACCTCACAAGGGTAGAGTCCTACCGACCAACAACCACGAGAGGGTTCCGGTTAGGTTAAAGAACTCTCCCAAAGAGTTACTCTCCTATGGCAACTCTCATTAGAGTCATATTCCAAATATAACTCCATCACTATACTCTATATAAACACCTCGGGTAAAACACTATGAGGCGGTATTCATATTTTGAGTGATCAATTACTTGAGTTCTCCATTGAGTAGTTGAAATCTTATTATTGGTCTGACTTGTTCGTCGGAGCGTACCTCACCCCCGGTCGGCTCGTATCTTGCAGGTTCGTGACGGGGAGGCGCGTTCCTATCAACAATTGCGCCTCTTGATCTTGATCAAAGCCACCGTGCGATCATATCACGAATGCTAAATCAAGCCTCTTGAATAATAATGGGTGATCAAATTCCCTTGTAAGGTGTATTGTCTTCAAATTACTTTTGAGTAATCCAACCATAAGTTTTCCGTTGCTCCCAACCGTAAGATTGCAAAATCAATTAGATGGGAACTCCTCAGTTTTCTGAAAAACAGATGCGATCGGATTTTCCCTTTTTTGTGTATGATTCACCTTTACCTTTTTTAAAATTGGTAAACTAACTCGTATATTCAGAACCATTGGGTGCTTTGGTGTTCGTAAAATCACATTGCGAGAGACCACATGCTTTGATTTGTGAAAATACAAAATACCCTTTAGATGTAGGAAAGCCTCACCGGAAGTAATACTTCAGCGATTGCTGCTCTCAGGATGCGGTAGCGTTTTTCCTCTGATTTAATCCTAACGGGTATGGTCTTCTTGATTTCCATCGCTGTTGCTTTGGAATCATCTGGGCGGTTTTGTTGTTATTGGCAAGATAGATATGCACTTATAACGCTAGAGCCTGGTGTCAATCTACTACTGCTCTTTGAAATCGGTGACTACTTGAAGACTGAAGACTTAGAGATGGATTACCGTCGATCTCATGCATATCGTTTTACTGGTCAAGGATTTCGTGACTTTTGTACAATACGAATAATCAATTAAACAAAAATTCCTGTCTTTGAAGGTATGATTGATCAACAATCAAGCATCAACTAGGGAGGATAAGCAACAAGAGCACAGCAGCAAGGATGAGATGATGGCCCAGCAATTATTGAAGTAATTATGCTTCAAGCTAGCCTTCCACGCATTCCACCTGTGATCATGCTCCGCCACCTCTGCCGAAGCAAAACCTAGACATTCAAATTTAAAGTCCTGGCATTCAAATGCAATGGCTACAAAGAACGGCGAGCGGGAGATGTATGTCCCTGCCACCGTTGAACACCTGGCAGCAGCAGCTGCTGCTTATTCGTCAACGATCCGCGGCAAGCGTGGCTGAGTGTGTGCAGAATTTCATCACTGCAATGGACTCGTTGAAGCTCAACATGATAGCTGTGGACCAGGATTTTTAACAGTATGCTTGAAGGAAACTTCGACATTACAGTTCTCTCCCATCTCATCAACGATCAAACATCAACCATGGAGGTGATTATGCACTTTCTTTCATTGAAAAGTGTTTTAGCTTCATTGGATGAAAATCCATTGATTTAAGATATTTTACCTTACATTGATGAGGTGATAGATTAGTCTGGTTCAGCAACTACAACACCATGATCGAGTTCATTTTATGAGATTTTGTGGTTCCTCAATAGATTTACAAAAATGGCCACCGTGCTTTTGGCATGACTCTAAAAAGACCATAAGTATGTTAAGAATCCAATTTTGTTGACAAATGTCATGGTACATGTATGCTTTCATTATCTTTTTTCAATGCTACATGCATAGTTACACTGCTGGTATTGTTCATCATTTAAATAATGAAATTGCTATTATTTATGCTCCATCAATTCTGTCCCAAAAATCAAATCACATGGCTCCAGTGATTATTTATTGGGTTTTATGGAGATTAAGGGAAGAGACACTTTGTTGAGAAATTCAGATGTATTTTTCAATTTCAAAACATGGTTCCCACAATGAACAAGCGGTGGTCATGCATGACTTCCAACGCATGGAACCGCATCAAAAAGTCATGGTGCGATCAAAGGCGAAGGTCGTAAACCAAAAGGAGGTTGATGATGATGCTTTAAGGGAAACCCTCAACCTGAAAAATCGGTAATTCCCGATCGGTGAGATTAATCCCGGCGGTGGAGAAAAATCCCGATCAAGGGGAGAAAAACCCCAACACCCGAATCAAGGAGCATTAGCAAATCAAGTTGAGACACTCCAGGGAACATACAAAGCTTCGAGAGGAAATATCCTCCTTGAATGAACTAGTCGGGATGGCCTTGGGTCATATAATTGCCCCGAATGCAGACCCTAAAAATACTCAAAAAGTATTTGAGGGAAGCAAGAATAACCACCTAGTCATTCCCGATTCAAACCCCTCGACCATCTCTAGAAACGGACAAAAGTTAAAAGAAAGGTGGCGAGAGTCCCCGGCATCCGAAAGAAATTCCAAATAAAGATCCTCCGATCAACGAAGATAATGATCGAGGAGCCAACAATCCTCTCAAAGAACCAAAAACAAAAGAGTTGAGTTCGACCAAGCAAGCGGAAGAGCGTTTGAGAAACAAATCAAAAGTTAGACGAGAAGGTAAACAAGTTAAACGATCCAAAGAAAGTTGAGTTATATGCTTTTCTAAAAGAGGATCCTTTCATCCAAGCTATCTCCGAGGCCGAAATACCAAAGCTTCAATGCCCAACTTTCATATTGTTCGATGGATCACAATGTCCAAAACGTCACATCACTCCTACGGTCGACCATGTCAATCTATAAGCATAATGAGGCCTCCATGTGCCAAAGTTTTGCAACCTCTTTAACCGGTTCCGCATTGGATGGTTCTTGGCGTTGCGCGGTTCGATTTGAGTTTCACCAACTAGGGTGAGTGTTTGTGCTCCTTCCGGGAGGAGTTGGATTGAAGAAAAAGAAGACACTTTGTTTGCTATAAAACAAGGTAGAACGGAATCTATCCAGTTTCCTTCAAAGATTCAATAATCTTACCATGCAAATTGAAAGCATGGACGAGAAAATTGCCTTTCATCGTTATACCAAGTAATTACTCATGAAGGATTGCTAGAGCGACTACTCCAAGATATGCCAAAAACATATGCGACTGAATGAAAGATGTTATAATCAAGCGAATTTCGAAACCATAAAATCTCAAAGGACCAAGGGCCGAAGAAGAAGCTCAGAAGGGCTCAACCAACCAGGATGTTGGGATAAGCTCAACCAAGAAAGCTCGGCGAATCCCCAAAAAGCAAGAGATTAGTAATCTTCCACCACCGAATACAAGAATATCCGAAATCTTGATGCAAATCAAAAATCAAGGACATATGAAGTGGCCGGATAAAATCCAGCACCCGAACTGATAAACGGTTTGTAATATCACAAAGATCACGGCCATTGACGACGTTGCAAAAATCTAAAGACGGAGATAGAAAACTTAATCTCTCGAGGACACTTAAAGAGTATATCCAACCTAAAGAAGATGGCCGACCACGAACAACCCTGTCTCAAGAGAGAAGGTCGGCCACGAAGAAAGAAGATCCCCAACGCCCCGAGGCTGAAAACAGATCTCTAGTCTATCTGTATTTGGTGGTCCGCAAGAATCAAATCGACAAGCAAAAAGTACGATATATTGGGATACAAACCCATAAAATATATCTCGGCCATATTTTCTCTTCAAGGATCTCGGGATATCACAATCCCTCATGATGATGCCTTGGTAGTGAAAATTCTCCGAAGACTGAAATCCATAGAGTCCTGTGGATATTGGATCTCCGGACATATTATCTTTAGACCTTCAAAAAGATGAAGCTAAAAGAAAATATGCTCGTCCCATCGAAACCCGCTTTATGGTTTCACGGGATCATCAACCCGAGCAAAGGAACGATCCGATTAGGCTACGGTTGAAGCCCCACGAGATAGAATCTCGGACTAATTTTATGGTCTCGGATTTATCAACATACATGCAATCATAGCACCAACCCTCTACGACTTGCTGGTCTCCTCCTACACATGAAGATGAAATTCCACCCCGGGTTGGAGATGTGTCCGTCCCAGTTACAACGACTACATCGAAAAAGCGAACTCACCATGACCATTGAGTCCCCTGTGAAAAACCTTGCAAAGGCTGAACCTGGAAAAGCTAGAAAGAATCCACTTCAATCCCGACCAGGAGTAGGTACCATGATCTTCCGTCGATTTCAAATCGAGCTCCCGGTTTCTAAATTCATTTTTCCTTTCGAAGACTGCCGGGATCCGGGTTGCTACTCTATTGTCCCCAATTCCTTTTGAGAACTTCCCATTGAAAAACATGAGCCATTCGTCATGCAAAGCTAAAACAACCTTTATAACCCAACCACCCGCTGGCTCCTGTGGTTGGTCAGCACATCTTTTTCCTCTCACAGCCCCCAAGGATCACTATCCACTACCAAGAATCGATCTTCTTATAGATGCACCAACCGATGCTCTTCATGATGCTTTCTCATCAGTCCTTATGCATCCTAGGACAAGCATCGCTTCATCGTCCTTTACTATGTTCCTTTCGGTCTTGTGGGGCAACATACCAAGGCGTAATAAATCTTCAAACATCAACGGTCTTGGAGTATATGTGACGACTCTGTGAAAACTTTCAAAAAATCATCTAACCGACCCGTTTCGTACTCATACAGATGAGCTCATCCTAGTGTCTTTTATCTTCTTTCCTCTTCTTTCCCAAGAGGTCCCATCAATCCTTTTGGATTCCCCAACCATCGGTCCATGCCTCGTCCCATGATGTATTTCTGATCGGAGCCCTTCTTCATTTTACTCTAGGACATCTGTGTGTCCGCTTTGACCTAGACAATTTCCCCCCCCCCTCTTTCCCCGGGGCTCACTTTTTCCACTTCCTTTTTCTTCTCTCAGGGTACTACACACTTGTCTACTATGTCTCTTCCTGTCCCTCCTCGTGACAACAGCCCCGGCTTTTTCCCGCTCCTCTTTTTCCATCTCTCCCATTACTGTGCTTTCCACTCGTCCTTCCCACCCCTGGTGGTGCTGGCATGGAATTGCGCATCATTTCACCCCACCAGCATCAAAGCTCAATCCGCCTTCTTGTTGAAACGAACAGTCAGGGGGCGCGGTGTCGTCGTGGACTCTTCTCGATCCCTCGTGGGCCCTTTTGTCTGGATTTGAAATAAATATGCCCTTCGCTCAAGTTTAAAGCATCCAACTGAGGCTTATGAAGCCATTTCCTCTCGCTCTAAGCATTCAACATCTAGAATCTGTTCCATGTTTATCTGGGGTTTTGGGCCAAGAAGACGTGAGAAATACCCACCTAGTCACATTCAACTACTTTAGAGCTAGAAATAACTCAAGTACCAGGGTTAACCGCTGATTCTTATCACCCTCAGGATGGATGTCCAAGCACCAGTGATCTACCTTGAAGGCTTGATCCCTAGCATAAACAAGGTCCCACTCTTTCAACCCTTTGGCTCTACTTATCTTGCCGATCAACTCCCAGACCAAATTGCTCCTGGCCCCGTTCACATCCGACTAGTATACAAAGATCCTTCACCGACCACTTCTAAGATGCTTGGACCATTAAAAGCCAATGTTTTAGAGAAGTTCACGAGGCCTGTCTCATGTGGATCCCGAACACTCTCTAATACAATTATCCCAGGATTCTTTCCCCTTGAAGTGCCAAGACTTCGTTAAGGTGTGACAAGTGCCGCCCCAGTTTCCCATCCCCTGTAGTTCCTTTAACATCAACTCTATCCCCAATACCTTTTGCAAGGTGGGGAGTAGACCCGGTAGGGAAGTTATCTAAAGCATCGGGAGGAAGAGAATACTTAGTAGTGGCAGAGACTCGCTTTACAAAGTGGGTAGAAGCTAAACCCCTTGCAACTATCGCACCGAGCAGATGAAGCGTTTTGTCAAACATAACGTATCGTACGGATATGGAGTTCCAAAATATTAGTAATCGACCATGGAAAGCAATTCGAGAATGCAGCATTCTCAACATTCTCGCAAAGAACAAGGGATCGATCATAGATTTTCTTCGTAGCTTACCCCCAAAGTAACGGCCAGGTCGAGGTTACTAATAGAACCATGCTCGACGGGCTCAAGAAGAGGCTCACCAGCTCAGGGAGATGGGTAGATGAACTACCTAGTGTCTTGTGGTCATACCAACAACTCCCGTAACAACCACCGGAGAATCCCCATTCCACTAGCATATGGAGCGAGGCTAGAGTCCCAGAGAAATCCAAATTGGATCACTTGAGAAATAGAATTTGAAGAAGAGGCAAACATCGAAGGAATGCGAACCAATCTGGATCTGATTGACGATAAGGGACAAAGCCCAATTCCGACTTGAAGAATATCAATGAAGGATAACGACATATTATAATGCCAAGGTTCGAAATGAACAATACTTCCCGCGACCGGTGCTTCACCGAACAGCTGCTTCTCCAACCAATCAAGGGAAGTTATCCCCAAATTGGGAAGGACCATACATAGTTATATGACAAGTCGCCCCGAGCATATCATTTACAAGATCCGGAAACGAACGACATAATCCCCCGATCATGGAATTCAAACAATCTCGGAAATACTATCAATAAGAATAGCATCCGAGAAAGTTGTGAACATGACAACTCCTAAAATCTCAGACCCTCTCGAGACCCTCTGAGACTCAAATCTCCGAAACCAAATCTCAAAAAAAGACCCAAAATCTCACAGAAAGACCCAAAAATCTCCGACCAAAATCTCGGAAAGACCTAAAATCTCCAGACCCAAAATCTCCGACCTCTCCCCAATCTCGCAGGACCAAAATCTCGCGAAAGACCAAAATCTCAGCGAGAAAGACCTAAAATCTCAAAAAGACTAGCAAGACCTAAGTTCCTAGAAGCCCTCGAATCTTAACACAAAAGACCTAAGATTTACTTAGCGAAAAGACCTACACTCAATAGGCAATAAAGACCTAACATTCCTTAGGCACGACTACTTCAAAAGACATACCAAGTTATCATGCCGGGAGTAGGGGTTATGACGACGTTTTGACGAACACCTATTTAGTCCATGACCGAACAAACCTTACTATACCGAACAACATGCTTGATGATACAAGTGCATGACAAGACGAGCACATATATACCAACAGGGTATTCCCATGACCAAGTAAACTTTATAAAGGAGGAAAATATGCCAGAATGGTATCATACCGAACAAGTTTACTTGGTACAAAAAGAGAAAATACCATTGACAATTGTTCAATTTACATAGGCAAAATACCTATGATAAATTATCCATTACAACTACTATCAACGAAAAGAAAAAAAGAGATCGACTTACTCGTTTGAAGCTTTCCTGAAGAAAAGAAGAAGAAACAGTTGTAAACTCTTCCACGGGACAAACGACTTCGTTTTTCAAACAATCCAAGAGGAAGACTTCGTTTTTCAAAAACTTCAAGGAAAACTTGTAAACAGGGAAGAAATAGAGGAGCACATCACCTTTATATATTGGAAAAAGATTCCAATCCAAAGGCCTTCATCCCTTAAAGAACTGAGTTAAACCATCCAAATATCCATCCAACCGAAAGAATCGTGGACGGTAGGAGATCACGATCTCTTCATCATCCTCACTTTATCCCACTCCTGTCAAACCCACACTTTTGAGAACTCTTCCTTCCCAAATGACGTTACTCATGTGGGACTTACAATTTCGATAAGGTGTGTTGATCGGTTCAACCATGCATCCTTTAAATTGAAAAGTACTCCCTTGAACCGAGCACAAAGTTCTAACAGGGATCTTGTTATGCTTGGTCATTCTATATCTCCGGTTTGAACCACTTCCATCCGACCAGGTTCGATACTTTGGTTCCCCTTCTGTAGCCACCGAGTGATACACATCACCTAACAGATAAGAAACCTCACAAGGGTAGAGTCCTACCACCAACAACCACAAAGGAGTTCCTTGGTTAAGAACTCTCCCAAAGAGTTACTCTCCTATGGCAACTCTCATTAGAGTCATTTCCAAATATAACTCCATCACTATACTCTATATAAACACCTCGGTAAAACACTTGAGCTTTCTATTTTGGTGATCAATTACTTGAGTTCTCCATTGAGTAGTTGAAATCTTATTATTGGTACACTTGTTCTGAGCTCCTCCCCGGTCAGCTCTATCTGCGTTCGTGCGGAAGGACGGCGAGATTCGGGGGCGGGGGGGGCAAAAACCCCCCGCTTTGTTTTTCGTAAAAAGGTGGAGGGGGGGGGGAGGGGGGCCGGAGGGCCGGGAAGGGGGAGGCCCGTAACCCCTTTTTGGGGGGAAGGGGAAGGAGGGTTTATTAAGGGGGGGGCGTATACAACACTTTATTTGTGGCAAGGACTACATGTCTACATCTCCACAAGAAAATCCTTAGTTTGAGGGTCATCTTTTTGCCCCTATTTTTCTTTAGAAGGGATTGAGGACTCTCCTTTTGTTGCAATGTCGAGTTTGTATGCTGATTTAACTGAGAATACACTTGAGAAGTTAGGAGACAAAAGCTAGCTGTTTAGAGTATTTGGGCCACTGATGGGTAGTTGTAGAATAGCTTGTTTCTTCATTTTGTTAAAGGTTGAATATTTTCTACACTCTCTACATCCAAGCCATGAGATCCTTCACTAGGTTTGGATTTGAGCAATTGAGATTAGAGGAGAGAGTTTGCCTCATGAGAGGGTGGGGATCCAAGGATTTTCTAGGGTCTGACACTTGCAGCCATTGGTCATATTCCTTTAGATGCCTGAGTAGTGATTCCCTTCTAGTGATGAAGTTTTTCCAAGTGACGCTTGGAGAAGGGTGGCATTTAGGAAGTCTGTAGCTTTGTGTTCTACCCGTAGGCTTTGGGGTTTAGTTGATAATTCTTCAACCTTGCCTGGTTAATAGTGCTTTGTTGAAGTGTCGTAGATCCCAGAAGTCAAGCCCAGCCATCTTTTTCTTTGCACACTTTTGACCATTTCACTTGAGAGACCCCTTAATCACCATAGTTGATCACCAAAATTCTCTTATTTATCTATTGAGTTGCTTGAAATACTGGGTGGGATTAGGCAGAGATTAGGAAGACTGGAAAGGAAAACTAAGGCATGGCTATGGCTATTGTCACATCCCCCCAACCGGTACCCTAACTGGCATACCCGGTGTGTGATCCATAGCCCCAAAGATCAAGTATCGAGGAAATCATCCTTCCACATATGCAAAAACATAATCATGAACAGATAAAAAAAACAAGTATAATATTATAAACAAAAGATCTAATCAAGAAATGAATATCAGTTATAATCGAGTGCGAAAAATGATACCAGATGTAATCACATTAAAAAGTAGAGTGAGGCGGAAATTCACTCCACAGTTAAATTACAGCGAAAATGTAGTATGTAAGTCTAAAAAGAATTACAACTATTTCTAAAGAAATAAGGAAAGAAAATCAACTGGACTATGCATTTTCTATCCTATAGATAACATCTTCAAAATAATGGACTTCATCAATCCAATAGAGATGTTCCAACACTACGTTACGGCTAATCGTAGTACGCAACTTGATCACCCGAGGAATCATCAGGGTTATCTTCATAGTTGCTAGTACCTTGTGTAGTACGCTTCATCGGTTTGTGCTTCATCGTACTGTCCTTCATAGTAGCCAGTACCTGTAGAGTAATCTAACAAAAAGATTGTACAAAAAGGAGTGATGTCGAATGAACTTAGCAAGCCAAGTTAAATCATAACAACATAAATAACATACAGCAGATCATAACAAGATGCAATGCAATATGAAACAGATAATGTATGTATGCATCAAAACTCTGTGTATGCTGGTCTCTATTGGCAGACATGCTTTAAGTCATAGCACCATACTTCTTTGGGTAGGTCTCAAATCACTCATCATCGGTTGGTAATGGGTCTGGCATCCCTCGGGACATTCCATGGCTGGGGGTTAAGTCACCGCTCTCTCACATCACCATTGGTCTAAGTACTAGCGCATGTCAGGGTTAAGCCTAGCCCAATGCAAGTCATCTACTTAGTCACATCAACTCACGTCCATATACGTCCATTCCTCGCCCCTGGCGATCCTTTCCGGTATCCTTTCCACTAGAATCAGCGTATCCTATGGCTACAACCAACTCGGACTACGGACTCATCGATCCTATTGGTTATCCACATATGGTAAAAGGGAAGCTCTCATGTCCCCTCACGGGTTGGTTACCGGTCTTGAGTGCCCATGAGCCCAAGTCTATCCATATGCAACCATCCAATAAATGGCCTCCATAATGTGATTCCTGTCCTCTCACAGGTTGGTTACCGGTCTTGAGCTCCCGTGAATCCCCATTGCTGCCACGGGTCGTTCGGTCTCAATACCCCTCCGACTAGGGTCTGATATAATGGGGACATTCTAGCCAAACACTACTAGACAGTCCTAGGTATGACAACCAATGATTCGGGAAAGCGTCAATGGGCAACCCCGGAAACATCCCATACTATTTCCGAATGTCCAAGGACAGATGTGTGAAATCCAGCCCAAAACCTAAATTAGACACCCTATTTGTTTTGGATGAAGAAGAACTTGTTTGATGTTTGACCTTGAAGTTGGACCTTGAGTATAGTGTTGATATATTTAGAAGGTCCTAGGAAGTCAAGTCGGACCTCTCCCTTAGTGTAGATCTAAAGGCCCGAAGTGAAGGAAGAAGGCTTGTGGACCATCTCAGTTGAAGACATGGTGTTCGACTCCGAACCCATGGAGTTAGACAATGATGCCCAATACTTGAAGACCTTGATTGATCTAGAAAAGAGACTACGCTTTGATGAAGAGAAGATTAGTTGATGACCCTAGAGCTTGGTTAGATATGATTCGAAGCCATTTCCCTATGCTAGGTAAGTTGTAGTTTATGTGTTTAAAGTTTCGTTTGTTTCCGAGTAGTGGAAGGCCCTCAAATCCCTATTTCTGGCTAAGTTGACAGCCTGGGTCGACTGCCTGGGTCGACTAGGTAGGTCAGTCTACCCAGCCAATGTTGACCCAAGGATACTGAATTCGGGCAAAATCTTCTAAATAGGGTTATATTGCTATATATACCATAAGACTTCGTGTTTTTAGTATCCCTAGCCTCCAAAACACCTAGAGAACGAAGGGAACTCATCTCCAAGCCTCCATTGGTGTGGAAGAAGATCTACATTCAACCCTCAAGCTTTCTCTCTCTTGTTCTTCAATTGAAGGTTAGGAATCTTACTTATATGTTATTGATTCATTCTTACTATGATCATCCTCTTCTCTAAACTGAGATTATGAGGAAGATATTGCATCTCTACAATCATATCTTCTACAATCTCTTCTCATTCTATATGCTATGATTTCAAATTCATTCTCAACATGATTTTCATGATTTCCTCTTAAACTATGATCATGTTATTATTTTGATTTCTTCTAGCATATTAGATGCATCTCTATGAACATTCTTACTATAAAATCCAGCCCAAACCTAACCAGGACACCCTATTTATTTTGGGATAAAGAAAGACTTGTTTAATGTTAGACCTTGAAGTTGGACCTTGATTTCAATGTTGTTGTCCTTGAAAGCCTTAGGAGGCCATGTCCGGTCTTATCCTAACCTTGACCCGGTCCGGAATCTGTTATGTTTGTAGGTTCGAAGACCCATGGGGGAAAAAAGAGACTTGTGGACCCTTTTTTTTGATGATTTGGTGTCAAAACCCAAGCCCTTGGACATTGACGATGATGCCCTCACTTGAGAGCATTGTCAGTGTTAGTTTTTAAATCTGCGCACCGAAGAAGGGTGAATTAGTTGAAATACCTAATGAACTACTGTGCTCAATCCAAAAGTATTTCCCAAAACTAGACTTCTTGATGGACTTGTAGGAGAAAACCCCACTCAATTTGACCCTATATAGCCCTCCAAATCTTTGTCCGAAGTTGTTGAACTATGTCTGGAAAATCCTGCTTGCGCATCAAAGAAGGCGAGCTTATTTGGTAGACCTAATGAATTCTCATGCTTGATCCAAAGGTATTTGTGGAAACTAGACTTCTTTATTGACTTGTAGGAGAAAACCTCACTCAATTTGACCTTGCATAGCCCTCCGAATCCCTGTTCGAAGTTGCTGAACTATTCCTGAAAATTCTGTTGAAACTACTTTGGGTCGATACTGTTGGTCGATACCATCAACCCAATGTATCGACCAACAAGCCCAGATTCGAATAAAAAGGTGCTTTTTGGATATTCCTTCCTCCTTTTAAGTGAAGCCTCGAACCTAAAACATTATTTCACTCATTTCAACATCTGAGAACGTGGGAAAGCTCCTCTAAGCCTCCTCCTTGGCTTGGGTGTTGATCTTCTTCAAGAATCCTTTGTCTCTATTCTCTAATCTCTTCTACAAGGTATGACTCTCTCTCCTAGTCTCTTTTCTCACTCATCTTTACTCTCATTTCTGATGTTGGGACCATGGCCAAGGTGCTGCAACCTTGCAAACACCTTGCCATGAGTCTTCCTTACCTCATACATTAATGTTTTCAACCATCTTGCTATGTTCCACTTACCTCTTGATCAATTTATATACATTTCCATGATTTGTTGCTTACCAACTTACTTTATTTACCAAAACAGAGATGAAGCCTATGATTAACCTAATCTATACATTGCATATGATTTCAATATTGCTCCTAAGTTATTCCCTACCTAATCCACTATGTTTTTTCCCCCAATTTGCATTAAGAAATAGCCAATGCCATGATTTACAACTCTTGAACTTGATATGCCAATTTGGGGATTTTTAATTTGACCATTGGATGATGTTAATTCTTTGATAACTAGTGTCTCTATATTGCTCCTAAGTTATTCCCTACCTAATCCACTATGTTTTTTCCCCCAATTTGCATTAAGAAATAGCCAATGCCATGATTAACAACTCTTGAACTTGATATGCCAATTTGGGGATTTCTAATTTGACCATTGGATGATGTTAATTCTTTGATAATTAGTGTCTCTATATTGTGTTTAAGCTACTCCCCAAGTTTTGTATCGATCTGAGACTCGGAAGACCAATTTTGAGCCAAAACCCAACTTGCTGCCCGAGACCCTTTTGCGTCGATACTATTGGTCGATACCATCGACCCAAAGTATCGACCAACAGTGTTGCTGTCAGCAACTTTTGCTCAATTTTGATCCATTCGGTCTCCAATTGTTTTGATTTCTTCTCTAATCCTTCATGTATGTTTGTTTAGGGCTTTAAGACTATAATTGGAGCATTCTCTTGTGACTTCTGGTCATCTTCTTCACAATTTGAGGTAAGGACGGTTATTGCCATATAACATAGACTGTATGACTTTTACACTATTGTTGGTAACTTAGTAGACTTAACTTATTAATTGATTTTAAACATCATATGACTACTGTAGTTACCTTATGATAGTAGCACCATGCTTAATTACTTGGTTTATCATGTTTACTTATTCTTGTCATTTATTTATACACTGTATTATGAGATGTTATGATATGTTTTCAATATGATAATGTATTGTTGAAATGTAATGGATGGAAATAAGCATGTGATTGCTTAGGTATGATTTGGGATTGGGGAGTGCCCTACTGGTACTTCTGTCCTTGGACATCGGAGGGAATAGTATGAAATAGTATGGGATGTTCTCCGAAGATGCCCATCGACGCTTTCCTGGATCATTGGATGACATACATAGGACTTGTCTAGATGTATGGCTAGGATGTCCCTGTCATATCAGACCCGAATCGGAAGGGCATTGAGACCAAACGACCCGTGGTAGTAGTGTGGATTTGTGGGCACTCAAGACCAGCAACCATCCCGTGAGAGGACATAAATCGCATTGCGAATACTCGAAAGGGGCCATTTATTAGTAGGGTTGCAAATGGCTAGACTTGGGCTCATGGGCGCTCAAGACCGGTGAAATGATCCGTGAGGGGACGTGAGTGCTTCCTGTCTACTATTTGTTGATGACCAATAGGGTTGATGAGTCCGGTGGGTAATATCCGTGACTCTAGTGTGAAGGATACCAGAAAGGATCCCGATAGGGGAGGAATGGACTTATCTGGAACTGACATGATATGACTAAGTAGATGACTTGCATTGGGCTAGGCTTTACCTTGACATGCGCCAATACTTAGACCAAATGTTGATGTGAGAGAGTGGTGACCGAAACCCCCAACCATGGATTTGTCCGAGAGGGATGCAGGACCCAATTCCCCCCGGTGATGAGTGATTGAGACTACCTAAAGAAGTATGGTGCTATTACTTAAACCATGTCTACCTTAAAGACTAGCATACTTAGGGTTAGAATCATATATCATCATTGTCTCATATCATATTTGCATCATGCTATGTTGTGCATCATATGATTTATGTTATCATGGAATAACTTTCCTTGCTGAGTTCTTTTGAACTCACTCCTTTTTGCAACATATTTTGTTAGACTTTTCTGCAGGTATTACTACTATTGACTGTGACGATCAACACTTTGAGGACTAAGTTGGTGACTCATACCACTTTGGCTACGGTGACTACATCGGTGAAGGCTATCAGTTCAAGACTCATATTTGTCAGGAGTAGATCCGGCCTGGCTTAGTTTCTTATGATTATGTTACTAAGGAGACATTGTATAAGTTAGAAGAAACTATAACTTAGTTGCTTACCTTGTTATTTCCCTTCTTTGGGGATCTAGTTGTAACCTTTACCTTATTTCGACCTACCTTCCGCACACGTTTGTAGAGTATATTTCCACTATACTCCATAGTTGTCTTTTGATTTGGTACTTGTTATTCCGCACTCTGATGTTCTTTGTAATTCTTCTGTGATCATTTCTTAACTTTTATTATTAGATTACTTGAATACCATAAAATGTTCTTGCTTTTCATTATATTATTGTGCTAAGTGGATATGATCGTTCCTAAACTGGATCTGTTGGGCTGTGGATCACTCCCGAGTAACCCAGATAGGGTACCCCTTGGGTGGATCGAGGGCGAGATGTGACACTTACTCTTGATTTACTGTGTTCATATACTAGAATGAGATTTCATCATCTCTAGTTCATCTCTTTCATTCATAGCTTGTTTTCAATGAAAACCATGATTTTTACCAAAATAGAAAGTATGATTTTAAATTAGTAAGTAACGGTTTTAATCTTTGTTTGATGTCTAAAATATGCTTTTTAGTCTTAGACTACTGTGTTAGACATTCTCTCCAAGTTTCGTAGCATTCCGGATTGTATAGAATAGGTTTTGGATCAAAATACTATTTTTGGATTCGGATTACTCTTGGGCAGATTGCCTGGGTCGACTGAACCAGTCAACCCAGCCAATCAACCCGCAGTGACAGCAACTCCGTTTTTTATCCGTTTAGACTCCAATCTTTTGGAATCGCTTCTTATGATCTATACATGTTTTGTCAAGCTTGTTTAGGTGATTTTGGATCTGTTCTCTGATCTCTTATTTGAAGACTATAAGTTAGGATTACGAGGTGAGTATTCCAACTCACAATATGCCTATATACATGTCTTTATGTATTATGACATGAATGCATGATTTAACTACTGTTGTTTGGTTTTCTTTACATCATGATACTTTTGCAACTACAATAGCTTGTCCATATTGTTAATTTCATATTAGAATTGATTATTGATTATGAGAATGTGATATGGACTAAGATGCGGATATGAGTGTGAATACGACTTGTATGGAATCATGATGTGATGTGGATGCCTAGGTTGTAGTTGTGGAATGGGGAATGCCCTATTGGCGTTTCTGTCTTTGGACATCAGTGGAAGTGGTATGGGACACTTTCCTATGGTGCCCCTTGACTCTTTCCCTAACTACTGGTTGACATACTTAGGATTGGTCTAGCAGTGTTTGGCTAGGAATACCCCTGTTATATCAGACGCGATTCGAAAGGGTATTGAGACCTAACGACCCGTGGTAACAATGGGGATTCATGGGCGCTCAAGACCGGTAACCAACCTGTGAGGGGACTTGAATCACATTGTGGGGGCCATCTATGGGTAGGGTTGCATATGGATAGACTTGGGCTCATGGGCGCTCAAGACCGGTAACCAACCCATGAGAGGACCTGAGAGCTTCCTGTTTACTATATGTGGATGACCTATAGGGTTGATGAGTCCGTATTTGAGAGAGTCGGATACGCTGACTCTAGTGTGAAGGATACCGGAAAGGATCCCGAGAGGGGAGGAATGGACGTATCTGGGTCGGAGTTGATATAACTAAGTAGATGACTTGCATTGGGCTAGGCTTAACCCTGACATGCACCAGTACTTAGACCAATGGTGATGTGAGAAAGTGGTGACTTAACCCCCAGCCATGGATTGTCCAAGATGGATGAAGGACCCTTTGCCAACCGAGGATGAGGGAATTGAGACCTACCCAAAGAAGTATGGTGCTATGGCTTAAAGCATGTCTGCCAATAGAGACCAGCATACATATATATAGTTAGAAGCATATTTGCATATATTGTTTCATATCATTGCATATATGTTTGCTTGTGAATACATGTGAAGATGCTTATTGTGTTTGGTTTACATGCTAAGTTCTTTTGAGCTTACCTTTCGGGGGACATGTTTTTAGATTGTCACACCCCACCAGCCGATCCGGTCATACCCGAATACCCGTGGGGGTGATACACCGCAAGATCTAGGTTCAGGGACAATTACATACAATATATGATAAAGTAAATTTAAATGGACCACAGATAAACCAGTTCAAGTATTTAATAATCAAGAATGGAAAGAAAGGATTACAATATTCAAAACTCCCTTTCAAAACTAAACATCAGAGTTATACGAAAAGAAAGAATGTATAACGTTGCAACAGAAATAATCTAAAGAATTCTAAAGAAAAGACTCTCCATAAGAGCAGTCTTGGCAGGAATAGGAAGCGTCATGTGCCTCCACTTCTTCTCCAATTTCACCATCTTGATAACCACCTGATAAGGGATCCTCAACGAAAAAGGGGTCTGTAGAACAGTCTAAAGAAACAACAAAATAAAGGAATGAGTTCATAGAACTCAGTGAGGTAACACAATCACATCATATCTTCATACAATTTCCATGTCAACATTCATAAGACAAACATGTATTTAATAATATAAATAAACAAATGCAAAGTGATGATATGAGGTTCCTAACTCTATAATGTAGTCTCTAAAGTAGACACGCATTAAGTCATACACCAGTCTTCTTTGGGCAGTCTCGTCACTCTTCCCTCATGGCACTTAAGCACGTCTGTTGGGTTCTCTGCGGCTGTTGGGTAAAGTCTCATCGAGCCATGGTTGGGGATTAAGTCACCACTCTCTCACATCACCATTGGTATAAGATCTGGCGCATGTCAGGGACAAACCTAAGCCCAGTGCAGGGTCATATAGTCTCGTACTACAATGGTCCGGATATCTCCCCTCATGCGTAGTGCTCTGTTGGTTCAATACCTTCCCACCTATGAATGTAATCCTCAACGGAAGGCATCTGTTGGATTACATCCCTTAACCCAGTGGTCATCCACATATAATAGACAGGATGATCTCCATGTCTTCTCACGGGTCGTTTCACCGGTCTTGAGTTCCCATGAGCCCTTATCTTTTATATGCAACCCTACCTCTCTATGATGATAGTGGGTCTGCTCGATACAGGACCTAGCCACTACCATCACGGGTTAACAGGCTTCAATACCCCTGCCGGAAGAGTAGTAGTACTCAAGAGGTCACCTAGCTCAACACTTCTAGACATGCCCTAAATATGTCAACCAGTAATTAGGGAAAGCGCCAAGGGCACCATAGGAATGCGTCCCATACCGCTTCCTCTGGTATCCTATGGCAGAAATGCCAAAAGGGCATTCCCCATTCTCCAACCACAACTAAACAATCACATAACTAGGGCGATGGGCGAACCCACAACCCAAGCAGATAATACAAGGTAGAAGAAATAATAATATTTCTCTTCTCCCTTCACATACATTCACATTCCATATCATAACAACATTAATAGATTTCAAAGCAAGGAGCAACATCATAAGTAATAATGATAAACATAGAATTTGACAATTCATATTTAACAAAAGATATAAAATAACAACAATCAATTAAATATAATGGGTTGGTTATTCCTCACCTTTTACTTTGATATTTTCTCCACAGATCAATACTCTCTTCCCACAAGGAACTAGCCTTTGGGTAATTTACCCTAATCATGCAAAAGGATTAACAAAATAAAATTAGGGGTTAATTTGGGTTTAGTAAAATATGTAAAAATATTCCCGTAACAACCCCAAATAGAACTCTAGGTTCTAACTCACCCTTTTAACCTAAATCGGCTAAAAGTTATAATTATGTCTTTAATTGAAGTCGAAATGAAACGAAATTGTGGGAAAAATTAATTGGCAATAAAGAGATCACAAGGGTGACCTCAATTTGATTCAATTTGACCTAAATCAAAATGCCCCAAATTGGCTCTCATAAATCACCCGTGGGTAACCTAGAGAGTCAAATGAATCACCCTTATCATGGGATTGCACCAATAACTCATATACTAGAAAGGGACATTAAAATGAAAATTGAGAAATAAGCCATCAACCTAACATGCTTCCCTTTCAAGATTCCTCAAAAGGGAAGGAGAGAAAATACTCACAAAATTGTGAGTAAGAGAAGGATTAAAGAAAACTAACATTTCATGAAATTTTCTTGAAGATTCGAATTACAAGATGCCTCCGGAAGAATGAAAATCGCCCCCTCTTTCGTTTCTCCTCTTCCCGCAGCCTCAAAGTCGTTCTTGTAAAATAAAATGAGGCTACGGATGAGTTAAAACATAAAATAGGGTTTAAAAATCCGAAATTCCGTTTTTGCCCATAAATAGAAAATAGGGTGGGGGGTTGTTCACCCAAACAGCCCAACTTTCTGTCCATGGTTGGACCCTCAAACAGACTCGGAATTCAGTGATTTTTGGCTCGTTGGAAAGGTATTTCAACGATCTTCGATTTGATATAAAATTTGTGTCAATTTAATCCTCCATCACTGATCTATAGATATTCCAAAATTACCCTTTTTACACTATCGAGACTGATCTTCTCTCTTCACTTAAACTCTAGGAGAGTTTTTGAGTCATTACAAGGGTCATCCACCAACATTTGTTCCATTTCCAATCCTTCGGGATTGATTTGAACAGTTCACAATTGTCGCCAAATCAAGGCCCAAGTTCTCGATCTTAAAACCACGGGTTAAAGGGGTAGAAATCTAGGGGATTTCACATAGATGACATTGCAGGTACAAAAGAGAACCCGTGCCTCAGTATGGAGGACCTTTTCGTACATGGTATAGCTTTGGATGTCCTTGGACAAGGTAATGAACAGCGAGGCAGCCAACACTCAGAATTGGGCTGCACTTACGGCTCCTATTGATGGCAGCCGGCATCGTCTTATTCATCGATGGGATCGTGCGCTAGATGCTGATCTGAAGCTTCAAGAGCATGACCCTTAAGCGAAGAATATGAAGATTGAAGAAGAAGAAGAGCCGACTGAAGATGTGGATTAGATTCTCTTGTTTCTTCTAGACTTTTATTTTACTTGTATTAGCTTAGAGTTTGCTTTATATTTCGATCTACCTTCCGCATATGTTGTGGGGTATATTTCCGCTATACTCTACAGTTGTCTTTTGATTTAGTATCTTGTTATTCCTCTCTCTGATATTCTTTAGTGATCCTTCTGAGATCCTTTCTTGACTTTTATTAGTAAAATACTTGAATACAATGATTTGTTCTTGCTTTTGATTATGTTATTGTGCTAAATGGATATGATCGTTCCTAAACTTGATCTTCGGGGCTGTGGATCACTCCCCCGGTAACCCCAGATAGGGTATAGGCTAGGTGTATTTGGGCGGGATGTGACAGATGGTATCAGAGCCCAAGTTTTCGGACAATCATAACCATAGAACACGTTAATGAAAGCATCCTTGAGTCATAGATCCAGAAGTGACTCAAACTTTCTTAGAAGTGAATAATAGAAAACTTGAATTAGAAACTTGAAGAAATGAAGCATAATATACCAAGTTTGAATAATGCACAATAATTAAAGTTTATGACTTGTACTTGGGTTGTAGTCATGGTTAGAGTTAACTAGTCGGTTTTAAGTGTTGTGTATGTGTGTTGAGTTTTGAGTTAAAAGTTGTCGTCGTGAGTCGTCTTTGTGAGTGAGTCTTTGTTGTGAGGTGCTGTTGAGAGTAAGTTGTCATGAGTCTGAGTTGTGTCATCGTCATGTGTTGTCGTATGAGTCTGAGTCAGGAGTTGTTGTTGGGAGTAATGGTCATGAGTTATAAGTCATAACTAAACATTCACAATTACTAATGCAGCAAAATAAAATGCATAATGTACAATAACATAAGTGAAACAAACTGAATTCACTAATCACTTAGGTTTACAAGTCTGGAAAAAAAAACATCTGTGAAGCATAAAAAGAAAACTCCTAGCATTATCTATCTAAGTGATCGACTCCGGTGATTTGTCTGGACCCTCCTAAATCTGAACTCTTCCTCCAGTCATGTCAATCGATCTTCTATATTGTATATGTGTGCCTCCATTCTCAAAACTGTTGAGCTGAAATAGTTTCCTCCTCATCCTACTGAATCTCCTAATCCTCCGCATCATCATCTTCATCCTAATCTTGAACCTCATTTGGAGTTTAGATTGTTGCCTCCTTATTCATGTATTATCTCTGCTTATGGCATATGAATAGTACTGTGATCTTCACCTCTACCTCTCCTAACCCCTAGGTATTTTCTTCATGTTGGTTTGAAGGGAATTTGAAGAGTCATGTTGAGTTTTGCATTGCATGACTAAAGGAAGTTAATTAATGCAATATTTAGTGAAGAAGGGCATTTTCATAATTTTTGGGAAAATTTTGATTTTGCCAAAATTGGGATACAAACATACTAGCATGTGCATAAGACTTGGATAAACATGCCGGGATGGTTTGTTTGAAGAAAAGGCATCAATTTGCAGTATGGACTTGAAAATTCAGCAACTTGAGAAGAAGAAATCCTCTTTTGGGCTAAGATTTGTGATTTTTGGAAAGTCGGATTTTGGCAGAACGAAGTGCGTGAGCAGCTTCCTCATATTGAAATAGTCATGTAGGAAGTGGTCTGAGGTCAAAATTCTATTTGGATTGAAGGTGGGACAAGTGTTTGCAATGTTGGATTTTGTTGAAGTGAATAGTGAAATTTGTGCAAAGTGTGGGAAATTTTTTTGGTTGGAGCTTGGCACTTTGTGGAAAGTGGTGGGAACATGTTTCTAAACACCCCTAAACATGTTTTTAACCAAGAACAATAAGCATTTCTCAGTTTTGAAGAAAACCAAGAAGTTGGTAAATGGCATTTGCAAGAAAAGAAGTAAGAATGAAGACGAACTTGTGTTATTGTTGAAGCCTCTTGAGAGTCTTGGAACCTTAGGAAACCCTAGAGAACCTTTTCCCCAGAGCCAAACTCAAAGTTGGTGAAGGTAGAAATGAGTTTGGAATAGAGAAGTGGTCCCTTTAAGGTTGTTTTTCAAGTAAGGCAGATTTTGCTGTTTTGGACATTTTTTAAGAAAATCTAAAAAAAAAATTTGATGTCTTGTTTGGATTTTAATGGCTTGTACAGTTGAAATCATGTATGTTTGACATATTGGAAGTGTGCTTTTGAATTTGGACATTTTCTCGTAGATTTTTGGCTTTCGATTGGTTTGTCAGAATGACCAGAAGAAGAAACCGTGGTGCTTCCTCAAGTCGAAATGGAATGAGAGTTGTTCCTAAAGCTAGAATGTACTCGGGCGGTGTTGAAGCCCAGAACCCTTTGAAAGGTCAAGCGACCGGTAACCTATCCGGTGCTCCTCCAATGGTCAACTACCAAGAAATCATTAATCTTATGGGGGAAATGTTGCAACAGCAGAGTGCACAGTTCAACCGAATCTTGACTGGGATTGTGGCCATGCACAACGAGACCCGTGCTGCTGCCCAGGCAAACCCTAACCTTGCTACTGTGCCAGATGTTGGAAAAGTGAAGTTAGATCACCAGAAGTCCTTGCCCAATAGAAGTTTTGGCTATGCTAAAAGACCAACAAGAAGTTCACTAGGCCTACACCATATCCCACCTCGACTTTTCAGCCGGAACTATGGGACAAAGTGTTGGGAATGCAAACCTCAATCAAATTGCTGCAAACCCAAGGTCAATGAATCAAAGATCTTTAGAGCCAGTGTGACCTGTAGGACAGAGAGAACTTGTTTGTTTTTACTGCCATCAAAAAGGACATTTCCCCCGTCGCTGCCCTCATAAACCAAGTCGTCGAGCTACTTTGGCTGCGAAACCAGTTCAAGCCCCTCCTGCCAACAAAGTGATTAACATTGTTGAAAGCGCATTAGAACCAAATAGTGATGTCGTAACCGGTACGTTGCACTTAACTTCAACTCTTGTTATTGATCTATTCTTTGATTTTTGCATTGCATACATACCATATGCACTGTTTAGATTTATCTTTGCTTATGCATTGTATGAATACCACATGCATTGCCCTGATTTATTCTTTACTTATGCATTACATACATATCATAGGTGTTGCTTGATTTAATCCTTATTGATGCATTGCATATAGGCCATATGCATTGTTTTGATTTATTCTTTTTTCATATGAGTTTGCCTAGTCTTGATTGAAGTGCCTGTGAGTATTGTTTTGAGTTCCTCTTAGCTGTTTAAGAAGTCAGCCAAGATTCCAGTGTTCTTCACCTATTAGATCTATTTTTCATTGTACCTTCCATACCCTGGTAAAGTTTCGGTGGAAGAATCACACCCCTGATGAAATTTCCTCATCTTATTGTAAGCCCAAGTATGCTTTCAATTTTGAGGACGAATTTTTTTTAAGGGGGGGGGGGAGATTGTGAAAACCCACCTAATCCTAACGTTGTTGTTGTACCAAATGTATACATACCATATGCATTATTCGATTTATTCTCTTTTGTATGAGTTGCCTAGTTTTGTTTGGTAAACGTTTACCTTGAAGCTGATCTATTCTCTCTATAATTGCTTCTTGTGCCTCCCATTCCCTTTGATAGGAGGGTGATCTTAAATCATTTCCATGACTGATCCTTCTATCCCTACTGTGCTAGAGTGGATCTCCATACACTCTATAATCTTGTGAATTCTCCACATGATGATTTTGAAGAGAAATCAAGTGTGATCTTCATGATTTGTTAACCTTTCGAATTGTTTCTGATTTCAAAGCATGTTAGATTTACTCCTTTGTTTTCATCACAAAAGACTTATTGTTATTTGTTTTCGGAATATTTTTGGAGAAGAAAGTCAAGATAAAAGCGATGTATCTCTTTCCAAGTACTCTCCCAATTTTGAGGACGAAATTATTTTAAGGGGGAGAGAATGTGAAATCCAGCCCAAAACCTAAATTAGACACCCTATTTGTTTTGGATGAAGAAGAACTTGTTTGATGTTTGACCTTGAAGTTGGACCTTGAGTATAGTGTTGATATGTTTAGAAGGTCCTAGGAAGTCAAGTCGGACCTCTCCCTTAGTGTAGATCTAAAGGCCCGAAGTGAAGGAAGAAGGCTTGTGGGCCATCTTAGTTGAAGACATGGTGTTCAACTCCGAACCCATGGAGTTAGACAATGATGCCCAATACTTGAAGACCTTGATTGATCTAGAAAAGAGACTACGCTTTGATGAAGAGAAGATTAGTTGATGACCATAGAGCTTGGTTAGATATGATTCGAAGCCATTTTCCTATGCTAGGTAAGTTGTAGTTTATTTGTTTAATGTTTCGTTTGATTTCGAGTAGTGGAAGGCCCTCAAATCCCTGTTTCCGGCTAAGTTGACAGCCTGGGTCGACTGGGTCAGTCTACCCAACCAATCAACCCAAGGATATTGAATTCGGGCAGAATCTTCTAAATAGGATTATATTGCTATATATACCATAAGACTTCGTGTTTTTAGTATCCCTAGCCTCCAAAACACCTAGAGAACGAAGGGAACTCATCTCCAAGCCTACATTGGTGTGGAAGAAGATCTACATTCAACTCTCAAGCTTTCTCTCTCTTGTTCTTCAATCAAAGTTAGGAATCTTACTTCTATGTTATTGATTCATTCTTACTATGATCATTCTCTTCTCTAAACTGAGATTATGAGGAAGATATTGCATCTCTGCAATCATATCTTCTACAATCTCTTCGCATTCCATATGCTATGATTTCATATTCATTCTCAACATGATTTTCATGATTTCTTCTTAAACTATGATCATGTTATTATTTTGATTTCTTCTAGCATATTAGATGCATCTTTATGAACATTCTTACTCTTGATTTACTCTGTTCATATACTAGAATGAGATCTCATCATCTCTAGTTCATCTCTTTCATTCATAGCTTGTTTTCAATGAAAACCATGATTTTTACCAAAATAGAAAGTATGATTTCAAATTAGTAAGTAATGGTTTTAATCGTTGTTTGATGTCTAAAATATGCTTTTTAGTCTTAGACTACTGTGTTAGACATTCTCTCCAAGTTTCGTAGCATTTTGGATTGTATAGAATAGGTTTCGGATCAAAATACTATTTTTGGATTCGGATTACTCTTGGGCAGATTGCCTGGGTCGACTGAACCAGTCAACCCAGCCAATCAACCCGCAGTGACAGCAACTCAGTTTTTTGATCCGTTTCGACTCTAATCTTTTGGAAGCGCTTCTTATGATCTATACATGTTTTGTCAAGCTTGTTTAGGTGATTTTGGATCTGTTCTCTGATCTCTTATTTGAAGACTATAAGTTCGGATTACGAGGTGAGTATTCCAACTCACAATATGCCTATTTACATGTCTTTATGTATTATGACATGAATGCATGATTTAACTACTGTTGTTTGGTTTTCTTTACATCATGATACTTTTGCAACTACAATAGCTTGTCCACATTGTTAATTTCATATTAGAATTGATTATTGATTATGAGAATGTGATATGGACTATGATGTGGATATGAGTGTGAATATGGCTTGTATGGAATCATGATGTGAAGTGGATGCCTAGGTCATAGTTGTGGAATGGGGAATGCCCTATTGGCGTTTCTATCTTTGGACATCAGTGGAAGTTGTATGGGACGCTTTCCTATGGAGCCCCTTGACTCTTTGCCTAACTACTGGTTGACATACTTAGGATTGGTCTAGCAGTGTTTGGCTAGGAATACCCCTGTTATATCAAACCCGATTCGGAAGGGTATTGAGACCGAACGACCATTGGTAGCAATGGGGATTCATGGGCGCTCAAGACCGGTAACCAACCCATGAGGGGGCTTGAATCACATTGTGGGGGCCATCTATGGGTAGGGTTGCATATGGATAGACTTGGGCTCATGGGCGCTCAAGACCGGTAACCAACCCGTGAGAGGACGTGATAGCTTCCCACTTACTATATGTGGATGACCTATAGGGTTGATGAGTCTGTATTTGAGAGAGTCGGATACGCTGACTCTAGTTTGAAGTATACTGGAAAGGATCCCGAGAGGGGAGGAATGGACGTATCTGGATCGGAGTTGATATAACTAAGTAGATGACTTGCATTTGGATAGGCTTAACCCTAACATGTTCCAGTACTTAGACCAATGGTGATGTGAGAGAGCGGTGAGTTAACCCCCAGCCATGGATTGTCGAAGATGGATGAAGGACCCTTTGCCAACCGAGGATGAGTGAATTGAGACCTTCCCAAAGAAGTATGGTGCTATGACTTAAAGCATGTCTTCCAATAGAGACCAACATACATATATAGAGTTAGAAGCATATTTGCATATATTGTTTCATATCATTGCATATATGTTTGCTTGTGAATACATGTGAACATGCTTATTGTGTTTGGTTTACTTGCTAAGTTCTTTTGAGCTTACCCTTCGGGGGACTTGTTTTTAGATGACATTGCAGATACGACAGAGAACCCGTTCCCTAGTATAGAGGACCTTTCCGTACATGGTACAACTCCGGATGTCCTTTTACAAGGTAATGAACATTGAGGCAGCCAACACTTGGAATTGGGCTGCACTGACGGCTCCTATTGATGGCAGCCGGCATCGTCTTATTTGTCGATGGGATCGTGCGCTAGATGCTGATCTGAAGCTTCAAGAGCATGACCCTAAAGCGAAGAATATGAAGACTGAAGAAGAAGAAGAGTCGGCTGAAGATGTGGATTAGATTCTCTTGTTTCTTCTAGACTTTTATTTTACTTGTATTAGCTTAGAGCTTGCTTTAGATTTTGATCTACCTTCCGTATATGTTGTGGGGTATATTTCCGCAATACTCTACAGTTGTCTTTTGATTTATTATCTTGTTATTCTGCACTCTGATATTCTTTAGTGATCCTTCTGAGATCCTTTCTTTACTTTTATTAGTAAAATACTTGAATACAATGATTTGTTCTTGCTTTTGATTATGTTATTGTGTTAAATGGATATGATCGTTCCTAAACTTGATCTTCGGGGCTGTGGATCACTCCCCTGGGTAACCCTATCGTATTTGGGCGAGATGTGACAAGAAGTGTCAAAAGGACACCTCTCAATCCCAAACCATACTTAATCAAACACATTCTCAGATCAGTCATGTCATATAACATCAACACTTCATCATACAAAAGAGAATATAACAGCATAATCAAATCATTAATCAATATATAGTAATAAGCATTTCATATAAATTTGAATAATGAAAAAGAATAAACAATCGAAGTGCTACTGTACTTATAGTAGCACATCATAAATATAAAATACAAGAACAATAGTTAAACTTAGAGTTTCGTAAAGTAGAAACCCAAGAGTATGCGATCTATGTTATTATGAAATAACTGTCCTTACCTTAATTATCGTTGAAGATAATCCAAAGATCAAAGAGAGAGACGCCAAACTTTGCAAATAAACCCCTAACAATCATAAATATAATGCCTAAAAGATCAGAGAGCAAACGAATCAAACTGAGTGTAAAATGAAGCTACTGTCTTCATTGGTCGATTGATTGGTCTACTGACCCAGTCAACCAATCAGTTGACCAATAGAGTCAGTACGAAGCAAGTACAAGAATTCTGATCCGAAACTCAAACTATAGGGTTCGGAACTCCACGAAACTTGGAGGAAAACTATATGATAGTATTCTAACACTGAGGGAGTAAAGATTGGGCACTAATAATGATTAAAAACATTATCTTTAAATAAAAATCATGGTTTCCCCAATTGGGTGAAAAACCCTAGAATTCGATGAAAAATACACTATGGAACTCACAAAAAGGCAAGGGATGATTTAGATCTCATTCAAGAAAAAGGTAATCAGAATTAGATTCAAGTACGTAATGAAATATAGATTTAAATGGTTACGAAATTAGATCCATGGAAAGGATTAGGGTTTAAAGAAGAATTTTTAGAGTTAGGGTTAAGATCTCTATGCTGATCATAAACCCTAAAGAAAAGAATCAGATTACAGAAGAGATGGTTGCAAGAATGCAGCATCTTCTTCCCAATCTTAATCAAGAACAAGATTGAAGAAAGAATAAATTACAATATAGAAGAGATACTAACCTTAGACTGGCAGGTCGGAGATGAGAGACTTCAGATCTAGCAGAGGGATATTCGAAATCACCGAAGAGAGTTTCAAACGAGTCTTCCCACGTTCTCAAAGTGTTATGTAGGCAGAGGACACTAAGAAACACGAAGTGTGTTTAAATAGAGAGTGAAACCCTAAATTTGGAGTTACTTGGATTTAACACACCATTGGCGATTGATTGGTCTACTGGCTCAGTCGACCAAACAATCGACCAATCAGGTCAGCAAAGTTCAAACAGGGAAATGAAGGATCAAGTGGACACTAAACCTCAAGGGCTTTTGCACACACATCAAGTGACATACCTAGTGTGTAGAAATGCCTTCAAACCAAGTCAGATAATACTCCAAGTCCTTCAACTAATCTCATCTTCAGACAGGTGCAGCTTCCTTTCTAAATCTGCATAGACTTTCAAGATTGGAACACGATCATCAACATCCATGGGTTCTTGGTCAAATGTCTTCTATTGAGATGGCCCAAAGCTGGCTTCTTCCTTTACTTCCGGGTCTTTGGACCTAAAAACACCCGGGTTTCCGGATCAGGGTTAGGGTTAGGGTTAGGTTAGGGCTGGATTTCACAGCTATGGCTACAACTATTATGAGGATCTCTTTTTGTACTTGTGATAGGAGTTTCTCCCTCGAACTGCATAGTTCTGCTTGCATCCTCTGTGTGATGTATCTAATTTTTGACTTCCCAAATATGGAGGGGAGCCCAAGGTATCCCATGTGAGTTAACTTCTTTAGTTGTAAGATAAAATAGATGACTTGCTACTTGTAGAGGGACTTTAGGGCTGAAGAGTATGCTCCAAATTAAGCTTTTGACTTGATGTGAAGTTGTTATCCATTAAAATATGTAGGAGATTCATTACTTTATCTAGATCAACCCTGAAAAACAATCATCTACAAACATTAAGTGATCTATTGTTGGGCCCCTTTCATTAATTTTGATGCCATTGAGCACTCTGGATTCTATGGCATTAATTAGCCTTCTAGGGATAGGCTTCTTGGCAGAAGATGAATAGATAAGAGCTTAATGGGCATCCTTGTCTCTACCCTCCTTGGGGTACACCTAGTTGGTGATGCTTCCATTCACTTCCATGTGGTACTCAAGTGTCTTGATGCATTAGAGGACCAAAACCCATTTGTAAGAGGATATATCTCTTAGGTAGTTCTATTCAATTATGTCATTGGCATTACTTAGGTGAGGTTTTAGGGCTATGGAGCCATTCCTATTCTTACATTGATGTACTCAATGAAGGATCTCATGTAATATATACATGTTGCTTATGATAGATTGGCTAGGGACAATGTCACATGGTTTGTCTTACAAGAGTGCACATGAGTGGGTTTAGCCTCTTTGTGAGATTGTCACATCCCGACTCGAGGGCTATCCAGATCAACCTAATGACTCAGGATCTCCTCACAAGATCCCCAATTGAGCTGCCGATGCAGTACCATAAGTAACACACATCCACAACATTCACAGCAGATATGACTAATAAAAATGCAATAGTTTAAAAGTGGAAGTATCGATAGTTTCCTTTGCTCATGTGGTTCTAAGTTTATTTATTACATTTATTCAGTTCTATTACAGGTAAGTGAAATAAGCAGAAAGTTAACTTTGCTATGATCTGATCTATGCCTCACCTCCCTCAATGGTGTAGTCCCACAATTTGCGACTACGTCTAAAAAGAAGGATTCCCTAAGGGGTGAGTACTACCAAACTGCTAAGGAGAAAACAAGCACATCCAAATGCATATGATGTTGTCCTACATGCCAACCATTACATACATGTTATGCATGTCACATCCACCCAGCCGGTACCCTACCTGGTATACCCGGGTGTGTGATCCACAGCCCCGAAGAACAAGTATCGAGGAAATCATCCTCCCACATACACAATAACATAATCATGAATAAGATATAATCAATGTGTAATAATATAAACAAGAGCTCAAGATAAGAAGAGAGAATGACAATATAATTAGAGTGCGGAAAGAGTGATCCAATATCTAATAATCAAAATGGAGAGTGTGCGGAAAATCACTCCACATATCACAGCGGAAATGTAGCTCGAAAACTAAAAAGAAAAGATTACAACTGTGAAACCCAGCCCTATCCTAACCCTGACCCTGACTTGGATCCTTTGATGTTTGTAGGTTTGAAGACCCGGATTGGTGGAACAAGAGACTTTTGGGCCCTCGTAGTTGAAGACTTGGTGTATAATTCAGAGCCCATGGACATTGACAGTGATGCCCCTTACTTGGATGCATTGTTAGTGTTCAGTGAGAAACTACACCTAGAAGAGGGGAAGCTTATTTGAAGTACTTGGTGCGCTTCCGATCTTGTTTCGAAGGTATTTCTCTAATCTAGACTTGTTAATTGACTTGTAGGAGAAAACCCAACTCAATTCGGATCAATCTAGCCCTTCAATTCCCTGGATCAAGCATGCTATCCATGCTTGGTCGACTAAATTGGTTGACTGGCCCAGTCGACCAAAGGATGCCCAAATCGGAAAATTAGATGCTTTTTGGATATTCTCTTCTCTACTTAAGGCAACCTTGTGTCTTGAACCCTAATTTACATTCCTAGCTTGCTGAGAATGAGGGAGAGCTTCCCAAAGCATTTCCTTGGTGGGGGTGAAGGTTATTCCATTCAAATAATTGCCAACCATTGCTTGTCTTCATTTGCACCTACAAGGTATGATTCCTCTCTCTTGCTCTCTATTATACTCTTTTCTCTTCTTCTTCTTGCTGTGTAACCTTGGAGTTGGTGCTGCAACCTTGCAACCATCACTCCAAGTGTTCCTTCCTTGCTAATGCATGATTTCATTTCATTTCTACCTATGCTATGCTCTCATTTTGCTTCTTGCATATGCAATTCTATGATTCTCTTCTTAACTTCTTGTATTCTTGTCCTAAACTGAAGTATATAGTATACTGAGTCTATTTTCTATGCTAGCATATGATCCTAATCTATTGCACATCAATTCCCCTAGCTAATTCCTTCATTTCCATTGCAATTTCATTTTATTTCAATTGATGCTATGATTCTTGTATTTAGAACTTAGGGTTTCAAGTTGGGGATTCCTATTTAGACCATTAGATTATGCTAATTACTTGTTAGATAGTGTTCTTATACTGTTACAATCAATCCCTCCAAGTTTCCGATCGATCCGAGCCTCGGAAGATAGGTTTCAGATCAGAATTCACTACTCAACCCAGCACTGTTCACTTAGTCGACTGCTTGGTCCACTGGGTCAATCGACCAAGTCAGTCAACCAATTGGTTGCTAAATTGTGTGCTTCACCGATTTGATCCGTTCGAGGTCTGATTTTTCCGATTTCTTTTCTAATCTTTCATTTATGTTTGTCTAGGGTCTTAATACCATATTTGGATCATTCTTTTGAGATTGTTGGATTTTCATCATCGTGGCTTAAGGTAAGGACGGTTATACCCATATGACATAGACTATGTGATTATTACACTGATGTTGGCAACTTAGTAGGCTTAGTTTATTGGTTGTATCTAGACATCATATGATTACTGTAGGTACTTTGTGATAGTAGCATCTTGTTTATTTACTCTTGTTTATTATGTCTATTCATTCTTGTTATTTACTTATACACTTGATTATGTGATGTTATGACGTATATTTCAATATGATGATGTGTCATGGATGTATGATATGATGAAACTGAGAATGTGATTGGATAAGAATGATTTGGGATTGGGGAATGTCATTTTGACATTTTTGTCCTTGGACATTGGAGGGAATAGTGAATAGTGTTGGATGTTCTGTCACATCCACCCAGCTGGTACCCTACCAGACATACCCGGGTATGTGATCCACAGTCCCAATGATCAAGTATCGAGCAACCATGCCTCCCATATACGCGATAACACAATCATGAACCATAATAATCAAGGTAAAGCATATAATAAAAGAAATCATGAATAAGATAAGAATAACTAATCAGAGTGCGGAATAAAGATGATACTAATGTATAAATATAATTCAAAAGATAGAGAGAGTGAGCAGAAGTCACTCCCTCAGTGGTAGTAGAAAAGTAGTCAATCAAAGTTAGTTACAAAACCAACATCTAAGAGTATATCAAAAGAAAGTTAATATACATATCCGAGTTTCCAAAATAATAACAATAAAAAGGCCTAAACTAAGGTCTCCTCGGTCTTGTATAGGATGTTCTCATAAGTGTACACGAAGGAAACCAAGCAGGGCCTCTCCCACACCAAAGTCCGGCTAATCTTGGTACGGAGGGTAGTCACCCTCGGCACCTTCACAGTAACTTTCATAATGGCCAGGACCTTCAGTGTAGTATGCGGAATCCTGGTTTGCCTCAAAGTATGTGCCATCGGCTTCCTTGGTACCTGTGGAGAAATCTAACAAAAAAATTTCACAAAAAGGAATGAGTTCAAAAGAACTCAGCAAGGCAGTTAATCCATAATACATAAACCATATGATACAAATCATAACATGATGCAAGATGATATGAAACACATGATGCAAGTATGATTCTAACTCTACATATGCTAGTCTCTACGGTAGACATGCTTTAAGTCATAGCACCATACTCCTTTAGGTAAGTCTCAATCACTCAATCATCGGTTGGCAATGGGTCCTGCATCCCTCGGGACAAATCCATAGCTGGGGTTTAAGTCACCACTCTCTCACATCATCATTGGTCTAAGTAGTGGTGCATGTCAAGGTGAAGCCTAGCCCAATGCAAGTCATTTACTTAGTCATATCATGTCAGATCCAGATATGTCCATTCCTCCCATCCCGGGATCCTTTCCGGTATCTTTCACACTAGAGTCACGGATATTACTCACCGGACTCACCAACCCTATTGGTCATCCACAAATAGTAGACGGGAAGCTCTCACGTCCTCTCACGGATCTAACCCACCGGTCTCGAGCGCTCGTGAGCCCAAGTCTAGCTATTTGCAACCCTACCAATAAATGGCCCCTTTCGGGTATTTGTAGTATGACTTATGTCCTCTCATGGGGTGGTTACCGGTCTTGAGTGCCCATCAAACCATACTACTAACACGGGTCGTTCGGTCTCAATGCCCTTCCAATTCGAGTATGATACAATGGGGATGTCCTAGCCAACACATCTAGACAAGTCCTATGTATGTCATCCAATAATTCGGGAAAGCATCGATGGGCATCTTCGGAGAATATCCCATACTATTCCCTTCGATGTCCAAGGACATAAATGTCAAAAGGACATTCCCCAATCTCAAATCATACTTATCCAATCACATTCTCAGTTCATCATATCATACATACATGATACATCATCATATTGGAAGATACATCATAACATCACATGATCAAGCGTATAAGTAAATAACCAAAATGAATAGACATGATAAACAAAGTAAGTAAACATGGTGTTACTATTATAAGGTAACTATAGTAGTCATATGATGTCTAAAACAATTAATATGCTAAGCCTACTAAGTTGCCAACATTAGTGTGATAATCACATAGTCTATGTCATATGGGTATAACCGTCCTTACCTTAAGCCGCGATGATGATAATCCAAAGGCCACAAAAGAATGATCCAAATATGGTATTAAGACCTTAGACAAACATAAATGAAAGATTATAAAAGAAATTTGGAAAATCGGAGGTCAAACGGATCAAAATCGGCGAAGTACACAATTCAGCAGTCCATTGGTTGACTGACCTAGTCGACCAAGTGAATAGTGCCCAAGGCCAAATAGTGATTTTTGGCTCAAAATCGATCTTCCGGGGCTCGGATCGATCCGAAACTTGGAGGGATTCATTGTAACAGTTTAAGAACACTACTAATCAAGTAATTAACACAATCTAAAGGTCGAATTAGAAACCCCCAAATTGAAACCCTATGTTCTAAGTGCAAGAATCATAGCACGAATTGGAATCAAATGAAATTGCATTGGAAATGAATGAATTAGCTAGGGGAACTAATAGGAATTGGATTAGAATCATATGCTAGCAATAAACATAGACATTGTCACATCCACCTAGCCGGTACCCTACTTGGCATACCCGAGTGTGTGATCCACAGCCCCGAAGATCAAGTATCGAGGTAATCAACCTCCCACATAGACAATAACATAATCATGAACAATAATAATCAATGTGCAAAAGATAAAAAAAAGATCCAAATAAGGAAAGAATAAATCATATGTAATCAGAGTACGAAAGACAATTAGAATGTCTAAATCAATAAAGTAAAGTGAGGTGGAATCCCACTCTACAACTAGCGGAAAAGTAGCACTAAATGAAAAGGAAAAGGAATGAAAATTAATCCCAATAGTAAGCACAATAAGTAACTAAATTGTTCTCAATCTTATAGACAACATCTCTATAAGTGTAAATCTCAAAAATGACGCAAGGGCGCTTCCACTCTATGGTCGGACTAAGCATCGTACGCAACATAACCACCCGCGGAATCTTCAGTGTAATTGTCGTAACCGCAATCGCCTTCCTGGAGATATGCCTCTTCTCCTTGCGCTTCTTCATACGAGCAGTCATGATACTCAGAACCTGTAGAGAAATCGAACAATACATTGTACAAAAGGAATGAGTTTCAAAGAAACTCAGTAAGGTAGTTAATCCATAACAACATAAATGGCAGGATTTCAAAGCAAAGTAAAATGATATATGATATGAAACACATGATGCAATATGATTCTAACTCTATGTATGCTGGTCTCTATTGGCAGACATGCTTTAAGTCATAGCACCGTACTTCTTTAGGAAGGTCTCATCACACAACGCCTTTTGGTAGTGGGTCCGGCATCCCTCGGGTCATTCCATGGCTGGGGGTATAGATCACCACTCTCTGACATCACCATTGGTCTAAGTACTGGCACATGTCAGGGTCAAAGCCTAGCCAAATGCAAGTCTCCTACTCAGTTACATCAAGTCAGATCCAGATACGTCCATTCCTCGCCCCTGGCGATCCTTTCCGATATCCTTCACACTAGAGTCCTCATAGTCCTTGACTACTGACTCATCAACCCTATAGGTCATCCACATATGGTAAACAGGAAGCTCTCGCGTCCTCTCACGGGTTGGTTACCGGTCTTGAGCACCCGTGAGCCCAAGTCTATCCATATGCAACCCTACCGATAAATGGTCCCCACAATGTGATTCCTGTCCTCTCACGGGTTGGTTACTGGTCTTGAGCGCCCATGAATCCCCATTGCTACCATGGGTCGTTCGGTCTCAATACCCTTCCGATTAGGGTCTGACATAACGGGACATCCTAGCCAAACACTAATAGACAGTCCTAAATATGTCAATCAACAGTTTAGGAAGGTGTCCAAAGGGCATCTCCGGAAACATCCCATAATATTCCCGTAGTAGTCCAAGGACAGAAGTGTCTAAAGGACACCTCTCCTTTCCAAACCATACTTAATCATACACAAACAGAATTCCATAACATCACATATATGGTAACTTCATATATGGAAAGAAATCAATAATAATATATAACTTGCATATAATTGGTAAGTAAATCATATGTGAATCAAGTTAACATAAACAAGTAATGCTACTGTAATCAAGACTAAGCAACAGTAGTATATCATTGTAAGAATCTAATTAAGGAAATAAACTAACAAGATTCAAATATAGAAACTAGAACATGCAATCTATGTAGTTAAGGAAATAACCATCCTTACCTTATATAACTCGCAAAGGAATCTTAGGGAATCAAGTAAGACCTTGACTAAACTTGGGAAGAAAGTCCTAAACAAGTGTATACAACATATTAGGAAAGATACCTAGAAGGAAAGATATCAAAACATCCAAAACAGACCAAATATGAGGTTACTGTACTCATTGGTCGATTGACTTGGTCTACTGCCTCAGTCGACCAATGAGTCGACCAACAGAGACAGTGGCCTTCAAAAATCAGAGTTTTTAGAATACGAAACCGAATTTGGTGGTTCAAAAGGGTACTAAACAAAGGGGAAACTACAATGGCAGCATACTAGTATATAGTGGACTTCAAAACACTAATCAAATCAAGTCTTCAAGTTATAAATTAGGAAACAAAAAGTTACCATAATTAGATCAATCATGATTCTTGAAGAATTCATAGTAAAAATCATGGATAAGAACAATAGGATTATGGATAACTGATTGTGAATAAGAAATCATGAATAACATGCATATATTTTCAAGAAAATTAGATCTAAGACTGAAGAACATGAATCTAAATAAGGAAAGCGAATGAATACAAGTTTTCCTTCAAAAGTGAGTGATGATCTTGATGAAGATCATCCACCAAGCTTTAGATCCTTAGGAAAAGAGAGGGAAAGAGTATAGTGATGGTTGCAATAGAGATACAACATCACTACCACTGTCCTCAATCAGAAAAGGAAATAAAAATAATGAAAAATCAAAGATGAAACACAGAAGAGGATGATCACATACCTTTTTTGTGTAAAAGCACGAGTTTTGACAAAGATCCGTCAAGATAATCACCAAGGATGCAAGGGAGATGACTTGCAGAGGGCTCTGGTACGTTCCAAAGAGTTTGGAGGCAGCAAATACAAAGTAGACTCGAGATTGGAGTTAAATAGAGCAAGCAAAGACCTAATTAGCAAAATTAGATCCCATTGGTCAATTGGATTGGTCGATTGGTCCAGTCGACCAATGAGTTGACCAATCATAATAGAAAATCCAAAACAGGGAAATGAAGGCTCAGATCAAATCCAAACATAAAGGGGTTTTGGACACACACCAAGTGACTTACCTAGTAGGTAGAAATGCCTTCAAACAATGATAGAGAGCACTCCAAGTCCTTCCACTAATTCGATCTTCATCAGGATGCAGTTTCCATAAATGGAACACTGATATCAACACTCATGGATTCCAAGCCAGCCACCAAGTCTTCCACTATAATGGCCCATAACTAACTTCTTGCTTTACTTCGGGTTGTCAGACCTACAAACAACAGGGTTTCCGGGTCAAGGTTAGGGCTGGGTTTCACAGACATAGCACACTATATACCTCAGTTTAGGACAAGAATGCATAAAGTTAAGAAGAGAATCAAAGGAATGCATATGCAAGGATTGAAATGAGAGCATAGCATCAATGGTAATAGAATGAGATCAATGATTAGCTAAGAGTGAACACTTGGAGTGATGGTTGCAAGGTTGCAGCATCAACTCCAAGGTTGCAACAGCAAGAAAAGAAAAGAAAAGAGTAGAATAGAGAGTGAGAATGAGGAATCATACCTTGAATGTGCAAATGGAGACAATAGGCAATGATTGGGGGCAAGAATCCTTCACAAACACCAAGAGAGTGCCTTGGGAAGCTCCACTCTCGTTTCCAGTAGCCTAAATGAGTATAATAGGGTTCAAAACATGAGGAACACTTTAATAGAGAGAGGAATATCCAAAAAGCATCTTTTTCTCGGATTTGTACAACCATTGGTCGACTGGCTTTGGTCGATTGACTTAGTCAACCAAGCATGTACAACAAGCTTGAGTCAGGGAAATGAAAGGCTATACGGGTCCGAATTGAGTTGGGTTTTCTCCTACAAGTCAATAAACAAGTCTAGAGTAGAGAAATACCTTCGAAACAAGACCATAAGTGCATCAAGAACTTCAACTAAGCTTCCCCTATTCTAGGTGCAGTTTCTCACTGAACACTGATAGTGTATCCAAGTAAGGGGCTTCACCATCAATATCCATGGGCTTTTAATCATACACCAAGTCTTCAACTATGAGGGCCCACAAGTCTCTTCTTCCACCACTCTGGGTCTTCAGACCTACAAACATTAAGGATTCGGGTAAGGGTTAGGGTTAGGATAGGGCTGGGTTTCACATGTTCTCCGAAGATGCCCATCGACACTTTCCCGGATTATTGGATGACATACATAGGACTTGTCTTGATGTGTTGGCTAGGATGTCCTTGTTGTATTAAACCCGAATCGAAAGGGCATTAAGACCGAACGATCCGTGGTAGTAGTGTGATTTGGTGGGTGCTCAAGACCGGTGAGTTATATCCGTGAGAGGACATAAATCACACTGTGGATACCCGAAAGAGGC
Source organism: Hakea prostrata (assembly GCF_041222555.1). Lineage (NCBI taxonomy): Eukaryota > Viridiplantae > Streptophyta > Magnoliopsida > Proteales > Proteaceae > Hakea > Hakea prostrata. The sequence goes on from NC_142604.1 coordinate 28,820,012, forward strand.
TATTCATTGGTAGGGTTGCAAATAGCTAGACTTGGGCTCATGGGCGCTCGAGACCGGTGAGTTATATCCGTGGGAGGTCATGAGAGCTTCCCATCTACTATTTGTGGATGACCAATAGGATTAATGAGTCCGTATTTGAGAGAGTCGATACGCTGACTCTAGTGTGAAGGATACCGGAAAGGATCCCGGGATGGGAGGAATGGACGTATCCGGATCTGACATGATACGACTGAGTAGATGACTTGCATTGGGCTAGGCTTTACCTTGACATGTGCCAATACTTAGACCAAATGGAGGTGTGAGAGAGCGGTGACCAAAACCCCAGCCATGGATTTTCCGAGATGGATGCAGGACCCATTACCAATGGTGTTGAGTGATTGAGACTTACCCAAAGAAGTATGGTGCTATGACTTAAAGCATGTCTACCATAGAGACTAGCATATGTAGAGTTAGAATCATATTTGCATCATTTGTTTCATATCATATTGCATCATGTTATGTTTTGTATCTTATGGCTTATGTATTATGGAATAATTGCCTTGCTGAGTTCTTTTGAACTCCTTCCTTTCTGTGCAATTGTTTTGTTAGATTACTCTGCAGGTATTGAAGAAGCTGATGGCTCCTTCCTTGAGACGGACTTGGATTCCTCATACTACTCTGAAGGTCTTGGCTACTATGAAGGTCACAGTGAAGATCCCGAGGATGGTTACCTTCCATACCAGGATTAGCTCAACCTTAGTGTGGGAAAGGCCGTGTTTGGTCTCCTATGTGTATACCTATGAGGATATCTTGTATAAGACCAAGGAGACCTTAGCTTAGACCTTTATACTGTTATTTCTTTGGAACATGAATCTATTACTTTAAATTTCATTGATTTACTTTCTGCTGTGTACTGAGGGAGTGATTTCCGCTCACTTCCTTCCTTTGGATTATATATTTGGTATCTTTTATTCCACGCTCTGATTATCTTGTTTTTGTCTTATTCATGATTCCTTTTATTATATGATTTAACCTTGATTATTATTGTTCATGATTGTGTTATCACGTATGTGGGAGGCATGGTTGCTCGATACTTGATCCTTGGGACTGTGGATCACATACCCGGGTATGCTAGGTAGGGTACCGGCTAGGTGGATGTGACAACAACTGATTCCCAAAAGAAAGGAAAGAAAAGAATAATCAAACTAAACTAAGGTCTCTTTCGTCTTATAAAGAACGTCCTCATAAACATAAACTAAGGAAACTAAACACGGTCACTTCCATTTCAGAGTAGGGATAATCTTAGTATGCAGCATGATCACACGGGGAATCTTCACTGTAATCTTCGTAACCGCTAGCACCTTGAGTAAAGTATGATTCATCGGCTTGCGCTTCATAATACTGGCCATTATACTCTTCAGTACTTGCAGTGTGAAACCCAGCCCTAACCTTGACCCGGAAAACCCTGTTGTTTGTAGGTCCGACAACTCAAAGTAAAGCAAGAAGTCAGCTTTGGGCCATCCCAGTGGAAGACTTGGTGTCTGGCTTTGAATCCATGAGTGTTGATGATAATGTTCTATTTATGGAAACTGAATCTTGATGAAGATCGGATTAGTTGATGGACTTGGAGTGTTCTCTATCATGGTTCGAAGGCATTTCTACCTATTGGGTAAGTCACTTGGTGTGTGTGCAAAACCCCTTTATGTTTGGATTTGATCTGAGCCTTCAATTCCCTTTTTTGAACTTGCTGAACTTGATTGGTCGATGGACCAGTCGACCAATCAATCGACCAATGGGTTCTGTATTTGCTAATTAGGTTTTGCTTGCTCTATTTAAGTCCAATCTCAAGTCTACTTCATATTTTCTGCCTCCAAACTCTTTGGAACGAACCAAAGACCTCTGCAAGTCATCTCCCTTGCGTTCTTGGTGTTTATCTTGACGGATCTTCGTCAAAACTCGTGTTCTTATACAAAAAGGTATGTTTACACAATCTTCTTCTTCTTCATCCTTGTTTTCTTTCCGTTTTGAGTTGAGACAGTAGAGGAGATGCTGCATTCTCTGTTGCAAACATCTCTGAACTTATCTCTCATGATCTTCCTAAGGATTAATGGCTAAAGCAATGTCCGTAATCATGATCATTGCAAGCTTTTGAAGGAATCATGATATTGTCTTCGTTCGTCTTTGATTTAAATTCTGATCTTCTTAGATCTATTTTACTGATCATATTAGTAGACAATCGCTGTGTTTTCCTTACATGATCCATGATCTATCAATCTCTAGTTGTTTCTCCTCTATCATACCATGCTTTCTTCAAGAATCATGACTGATACATCTATGGTAAGTTTTGTTTCCTTATTTAGATTCATGTACTTAGATCTATTTCTTGAAGATCTATGTATGCCTTCCATGATATCTTTATCAAAATCAATGATTCATTCTCCTATTGTTCTTGTCTATGATTTGTATTTTGAATTCTTCAAGAACCATGATTAATCTAATTATGGTAACTTTTATTTCCTAATTTGTAACTCGAAAACTTGATTCGATTATTGTTTTGAAGTCCTCTTTATGTTAGGATACTACCTTTGTAGTTTACCCCTTGTTTAGTACCCTTTTGAACCACCAAATTCGGTTCTTTATTCTTAAAACTCTGATTTTGTAGGCCACTGTCTCTGTTGGTCGACTAATTGGTCGACTGAGACAATAGACCAATCCAATCGACCAATGAGTACAACAACTCCAGATTTGGTCTGTTTTGGATGTTTTGATATTTTTTCTTTTAGGGATCTTTCCTTATATGTTGTATACACTTGTTTAGGACCTTCTTCTCAAGTTTGTCAAGGTCTTACTTGAATTCTTAAGATTCCTTTGCAAGTTATAAAAGGTAAGGATGGTTACTCCCTTAACAACATAAATTGTATATCTTCTATATTTGAATCTTGTTAGTTTATTTCTTTAATTAGATTCTTACAATGTTATACTATTGTTGTACTGTCTTGATATCAATAGCATTACTTGTTTATATTAAATTGACTCATGTATGATTTACTTACCAGTTATATACAAGTTGAATGTTATTATTGATTTCTTTCCATATATGAAGTTACCATGTATGTGAGGTTATGGATTGATGCTTGTGTATGTTTAAGTATGGTTTGGGAAGGAGAGGTGTCCTCTTGACACTTCTGTCCTAGGACTACTACGGGAATATTATGGGATGTTTCCGGAGATGCCCTTTGGACACCTTCCTAAACTGTTGGATGACATATTAGGACTGTCTAGTAGTGTTTGGCTAGGATGTCCCTTTATGTCAGACCCTAATCGGAGGGGTATTGAGACCGAACGACCCGTGATAGCATTGTGGATTTATGGGCGCTCAAGATTGGTAACCAATCCGTGAGAGGACATAGATCACATTGTGGATACTCGAAAGAGGCCATTTATAGGTAGGGTTGCATATGGATAGACTTGGGCTCACGGGCGCTTAAGACCGGTAACCAACCCGTGAGAGGACGTGAGAGCTTCCCGTTTACCATATGTGGATGACCTATAGGGTTGATGAGTCCGTAGTCAGGGACTATGAGGACTCTAGTGTGAAGGATACCGGAAAGGATCGCCAGGGGCGAGGAATGGACGTATCTGGATCTGACTTGATGTAACTGAGTAGGAGACTTGCATTTGGTTAGGCTTTGACCCTGACATGCGCCGGTACTTAGACCAATGGTGATGTGAGAGAGTGGTGACCTATACCCCCAGCCATGGAATATCCTGAGGGATGAAGGACCCATTACCAACTGATGATGAGTGAATGAGACTTTCCTAAAGAAGTACGGTGCTATGACTTAAAGCATGTTTGCCAATAGAGACCAGCATACATAGAGTTAGAATCATAATGCATCATGTGCTTCATACCATATAGCATTTACTCTATTTGAAATCCTGTTATATCTGTTGTCATGGTTTAACTGCCTTATTGAGTTTCTTTGAAACTCATTCCTTTTGTACAATGTTTTGTTAGATTACTCTACAGGTTCTGAGTATCATTATTGCTCGTATGAAGAAGCGCAAGGAGAAGAGGCATATCTCCAGGAAAGTGATTGCGGTTACAACAATTACACTGAAGATTCCGCGGGTGGTTATACTCCGTACGATGCTTAGTCCGACCATAGAGTGGAAGCGCCCTTGTGCCATTTATGAGATTTATACTTATAGAGACGTTGTCTATAAGATTGAGAACAATTTAGTTACCTATTGTACCTGCTATTGGGATTAGATTTCATTTTGTTTTTTTTTTCTTTCTCTTTTAGAACTACATTTTTGCTGGTTGTAGAGTGGGATTTCGCCTCACTTTACTTTATTGATTTAGACACTTTGATTATAAATCGTACTCTGATTATATATACGATTTACTCTTTCTTTATTTGGATCTTTGGTTTATCTGTTGCACATCGATTATTATTGTTCATGATTATGTTATTGTTTATGTGGGAGGTTGATTACTTGATACCTGATCTTCGAGGCTGTGGATCACACTCTCGGGTATGCCAGTTAGGGTACCGGCTGGGAGGATGTGACATGCAGGATAGTCTAACAAAGATATTTGCAGAAAGGAGTGACTTTGAAAGAACTCAGCAAGGCAAGTTATTCCATAACAACATAAATAACATAATAGCAAAACATTGCAGATGCAATATATTATGAAACAGACAATGCATGTATGAATCTATTTCTATGCATGCTGGTCTCTATAGGCAGACATGCTTTAAGTCATAGCACCATACTTCTTTGAGTAGGTCAATCACTCGCCCTCAACCATCTTGGTATCTTGGGCTCTGCCGGTGGTAGTTGGGTCCTGCATCCCTCGGGGATATTCCATGGCTAGGGTTCGGGATATTCCATGGCTAGGGTTTAGGTCACCGCTCTCTCATATGACCATTGGTCTAAGTATTGGCACATTTCAAGGTAAAGCCTAGCCAAATGTAGGTCATCTACTTGGTTATATCAAGTCAGAGTTAGATATGTCCATTCCTCACCCCGGGCAATCCTTTCCCGATATTCTTCTCACTAGAGTCAGCATAGCCCCGGACTACGAACTCATCAACCCTATTGGTATTCCACAAATAATAGACGGGAAGCTCTCATGTCCCCTCACGGATATAACTCACCGGTCTCGAGCGCCCATAAGCCCAAGTCTACTATTTGCAACCCAACCAATGAATGGTCCCCACAATGTGACTCATGTCTTCTCATGGCTATAAATCACTAGTTTCAAACGCCCATGAATCCCCATTGCTACCATGGGTTACTCGGTCTCAATACCCTTCCGAATCGGGTTTAATATAACAAGGACATCCTAGCCAAACACCGCTAGACAAGCCCTAGGTATGACAACCAATAATCCGGGAAAGCGTCGAAGGGCACCATCGGAAATATCCCATACTATTTACACTGATGTCCAAGGACAGAAATGTCAAAAGGACATTCCCCAATCCCAAATCATACCTACTCAATCACATTCTCAATTCAGTCATAACATACACAACTGATATCTCATCATATAGAAAGATACATATAAACATGATCAATTGCATATGTAAATGACAAGAATAAGTAACCATACATGATTCAACTAATAAAGTAATACATGAAAAAGGTACTACTGTACTTGAAGTACTTACAGCAATAGCATCATATTACGAAAGTATAAAAATGGTAGTGAATCTATGAAATTCCCAAAATAGAAACTAAGATTCACGCAATCTATATTAATATGGAAACAACTGTCCTTACCTTAAATAGATTCGATGATATTTCGGAGATCAAAGAGATCAAGTCCAAAGTTAGCAAATAAACCCTAGACAAGCATAGATACAACATCAGGAGAAAGCCCTAGAAGATTGGAGGTCAAATGGATCAAATTGAACAAAGAACACAATGCTGTCCATGCCTGGTAGACTGGCTGATTGACTGATCCAGTCGACCAAGTAGTCGACTAGGTGAAAAGTACCCAAAGTCAAAGCTGAATTTTTTTATCCGAAACCCAACTTCCAGGATTCAAAATAATACGAAATTTCAAAGGAATCTTAGGAACAATATTCTAAGACTATCTAGCAAAGATTAAACATCAAACAAGGATCAAAACCATGACTTTCTAATTTTGATCAAAGCATGGTTTTCAATGAAAACAACCATGGATGCAAAGGAGAATGAAGGATCATGTCAAGAGGATCATTAGCAATAGATCAGAGATGAATACTAACATAAAAATCAGATCTAATATGCTAGAGAAATCAGATTAGAAGAATGATCATGTCTTCATGAAGAAATCATATAATCATGGCTAAGAATCAAGTATGAGAATCATAGCATTAATGGAATGAATGCAAATTCATTCTCATCACAAGAGATTGTAGAAGCGATGTTTGCAAGGTTGCAATACCTTCTTCATAATCACAGTAAAGAGATTAGATCAGTACTAGAGTAAATCAAAGAGAAACATAGAGTTTACTAACCTTGAAGATGAACAAGAGAAGAGGAACTATGGATCTTGCAAGAGTTCTTCACAATCACCAAGGAAAGGCTTTGAGAGAGGCTTTCCACATTCTCAAAGAGTTCTAGCAACAAAGGAGGCTAAGAAACATGAAGTCTACTTAAATAGAGCATCAAAAGACCTAAAAACAAGATATTCTCCGATTCTATATTCAGCTGGCAACCTAACTGGTCGACTGGCCAGTCGACTAGGCTAGGACAGCAAGCCTAGACAGGGAAATGGAGGACTAGATCAACTCAAATTCAAGTGGGCTTCTTCCTACTTCACAATTGACTTGTCTAGGTCAGAGAAATACCTTCAAATCATGTCCAAGTAGGCCATAGGTCCATTAACTAATCTCTTCTTCTTCAAGGTGCAGTTTCTTATCAAACACTGCCAAAGCTTCCAAGTATGGAGCACCATCATCAATCTCCATGGGTTCAGGGTCAAATGCCATGTCTTCTACTGAGATGGCCCATAGTTGTCTTCTTCCTTCACTTTGGGTCTTCAGACCTACAAACAACATGGTTTTCGGGTCAAGGTTAGGGCTGGATTTCACAATGCTGGTCTCTACCTTTGGTAACATGCCTTAATAAATAACCAATCCTCAGGAACGATTTCTTAGTTCATAAAAGAAAGTACACGACTGGAGGTATAGGGTAAGGGCCAAACTCCGTACGACGACTAAGGTTAAGAGATATTAGGTCCACACCTATCTTGCCATCCCTCATCATCCTCACCATCCACTCCACTGGATCTTTGGCATAAATTGGCATGTGTCAGGACTTAACTAGCCCAAATGGTAAGTCTCTACTCTAGGTGAACTCCATGGTTTGAAGATGCCACCCTCAAGCACCCACTATCTTTGATATGCACCATGACAACCCTATACGACTACCTCAAGCCCTATTATCTTAGTAGGGCATGAATGGTACACTAAGGTACCCAATGTCTCCTCAAGACTCTCATTCCATCTATTGGGAGACCAATGGTACCACTACTCCATACCATGGGTATGAAATCTAGCTCTATCCTAACCCTGACCTTGACCCTGACCCGGATCCATTGGTGTTTGTAGGTCCGAAGACCTGGAGTAGCGGAAGAAGAGACTTGTGGGACCTCTTAGTTGAAGATTCGGTGTATGACTCAGAGCCTATGGGTATTGACAGTGATGCCCCTTACTTGGATACACTGTCAGTGTTCAGTGAGAAACTGCACCTAGAAGGGGGGAGCGTAGTTGAAGTACGTGATGCACTTCCGATCTCGTTCCGAAGGTATTTATCTAATCTAGACTTGTTGATTGACTTGTAGGAGAAAACCCAACTCAATTTGGATCAGTCTGGCCTTCCTATTCCCTGTTTGAAGTTGTTGTTCAGGCTTGGTCAACTGATCAGTCGATCAGCCAATCGACCAGCAGATTAATAAATCCAAAAATCACAAAATTCCTTATTATTTTAGGCCTACTTATTGGGACCTCGTGAATAGAACCCTATTTTAATCATTGGGACTCCTGAGAACAAGGAGTGAGCTTCCCTAGGGCATTCCTTGAAGTTGGTGAAGGATCTTGGTCTCAATCATTACCTTCCATCTCCATTGCTTCCTCAAGGTATGATTTCTCTCTCTCACTCTCTATTCTACTCATTCCTCTACTCTTTCTTGCTATTGAGACCATGGCTAAAGTGCTGCAACCTTGCAAACACTTGGTCATGTGTTTCTCCTTTCATTTCCATTGTTTTTCTTTCATTCTTGCTATGCTATGCTTCCAATGCAATCAATAGCATTGCATTTCTATTATTCTTGTCATTCCAACTTGTCTTATTGATCTAAACTGATGTGTAGATGTATGCTAGGTCTGATTTACTATTGGTTTATGATTCTCATTTAGTTCTTATCACTTCCTTCGCTGATTTCCCATCATTCCTTGCCATTGCCACAAATTCCATTTCAATTCTTGATGTTTAGCAAATAGAACATAGGGTTTCAATTTGGGTATTCCTAATTGGACCATTGGATCATGATAATATTCATTGTATAGTGTCCTTATATTGTTATAATCAATCCCTCCAAGTTTTGGATCGATCTGAGCCCTGGGAGATCGGTTTCGGGCCCAAATTCACTATGCTGCCCATTACTGTTTATCTTGGTTGACTGCTTGGTCGACTGAGTCAGTTGACCAGATGAAGACAACAACTCAACACTTTCTCGTTTCAATCCGTTTGATCTCCGATTTGATTGTTTCCTTCTCTAATGTTGCATATATGTTGTCTAGGGTTCAAGCACTAAGTTGGGGACTATTCTAAGTGGTACTTGCTATATTTCCCGATTCGATTAAGGTAAGGACGGTTATACCCATATGTCATGGACTATGTGTTTATTTCAATGATGATTGACAACTTGATATGCTTAGCTTATCAATTGTATTTAGACATCATATGACTACTGTAGTTGTCTTTTAACAGTAGTAACATGTTTAATTACTCTTGTATATCATGCCTAATTAATTATTGTTATTTACATATACACTTGAATCATGCGATGTTATGATATGACTTTCAATATGATGATGTATCATGTATGTGTGATATGATGAACTGAGAATGTGATTGGATAAGTATAATTTGGGATTGAGGAATGTCCTACTGACATTTCTGTCCTTGGAAAACGAAGGGAATAGTATGGGATGTTCTCCGAATGTGTCCATCGATGCTTTCCCGAATTATTGGATGACATACATAGGACTTGTCTAGATGTATGGCTATGATGTCCTTATCATATCAGACCCGAATCGGAAGGGTATAGAGACCGAACGGCCCGTGGTAGTAGTATGGTTTGATGGGTGCTCAAGACTAGTAACCAACTCGTGAGAGGACATAGATCATATTATGGATACTTGAAAGGGGCCATTGTTGGTAGGGATACAAATAGTTAGACTTGGGCTCATGGGCGCTCGAAGATCGGTGAGTCATAGCCGTGAGAGGATGCGAGAGCTTCTCGTCCACTATTTGTTGATGACCAATGGGGTTGATGAGTCCAGTGAGTAATATCCGTGACTCCAGTGTGAAGGATACCGGAAAGGATCGCCCGGGGCGAGGAATGGACATATCTGGATCTGACATGATATAACTTAGTAGATGACTAGCATTGGGCTATGCTTTTACCGTGACATGCGCCGATACTTATACCAATGGTGATGTGAGAGAGTGGTGACTGAAACCCGCCATGGAATTGTCTGAGAGGGATGCAGGACCCAAGTCCCACCGGAGAACCCAAGATACCTGGATGATTGAGGGAAGAGTGATTTGAGACCTACCCAAGGAAGTATGGTGCTATGACTTAAAGCATGTCTACCATAGAGACTAGCATATGTAGAGTTAGAATCATATTTGCATCATCTGTCTCATATCGTTCACATCATGTTAGGACTTGTATCATATGGTTTATGTATTATGGATTAACTGCCTTGCTGACTTTTTTTGAACTCATTCCTTTTTGTGCATTTGTTTTGTTAAACTATTCCACAGGTTTTGAAGAGACCGATGGCACGTCCTTTGAAGCACCCTATGATGAGCCATACTATCCTCAAGGGTAGTGGCTACTATGAAGATCCTTATGAGGGTACCGAAGAGGACTATGCTATGCACCAGGATTAGCCCGACACTGGTTCTGAAGCAACTGTGCTGGACTTCGAATTTCTATAGTTATGAGGATGTGCTTTATGTGACTGAGGAAACATTTGTTAGCGTTATATTTTGAATTCTTCTTTTAGACCGGATCCGTATCTTAACTTTCTTTGATATACTCCTAGATGTTGATTTTGTGACTTAACTTGAATTACCTACTTTCCGCTGCCATGTGAGGAAGTGACTTCTGATCACTCTCTCTCCTTTTTAATTATATCTATACACTTGGTATCATGTTTATTCCGCACTTTGATTATCTGTTTTATCTTATTCATTATTCTTTATTATATGCTTTTACCTTGATTATTATTGTTCATGATTGTGTTATCGCGTATATGGGAGGCATGGTTGCTCGATATTTGATCTTCGGGACTGTGGATCACATACCCGGGTATGCCCGATGGGGTGCCGGCTGGGTGGATGTGACAGAGTGGTATCAGAGGCCAAGTTCAAGTGAAACCCCAACCACAGAAACGATGAAGAAGTGACTATTGTATTCTTAGAGTGAATAATAGATAACTCGGACTAGAAACTTAATTAATGAAGCATAAGTAATTGTTGAATAATATACAATAATTATAATTTAACCAACACCACTTAATGAAATAAAAAAGAAAGTGAATAATGCACAATAATAAAGTGAAACAAAGGCGAATTTCATTAACTTAAGAAAGTATTACATCAAGTTACATATGAAAAGCATAACTGAAATCCTAGTACAATAAGTCTATCTGGGAGACCGCCTCTAATCTCTAATTGCCTGGACATCCTCGAAAATTTGAGTGGGATGAGACTGCATAAGGCTCTGTCTGGACTCTATTTGTGCATGTCTCACCTCTAACCTCACGTACATCTGTGTAAGCCTCGCGTCCATCCTCTCATACAGCTATTGTTTGTCTTGACTCTATCCTCTCATATATCTGCTCCTGCCTGACCTCCATCCTCTCTAGCATGGAAGTCATGGAAAGCATCCGTGCATGTAAGTCCGATGTCTCTAGAGCGGCATGTGATGGGCCCCCAACCTCGAAGTGTGATGCAGGAATCCCCTGATCATCCTGACCAGCATCACGCATGTGACATCCAGCCCAAACCTAGCCCGGGATACCCTATTTGTTTTGGGATAAAGAAAGACTTGTTTAATGTTAGACCTTGAAGTTGGACCTTGATTTCGATGTTGTTATCCTTGAAAGCCTTAGGAGGCCATATCCAGCCTTATCCTTACCCTGACCCGGCCCGGAATTTGTATTGTCTGTTGATCCAATGACCCAAAGTGGTGGGAAAAGTCCTTGTATACCCTTTTGGTTGATGATTTGGTGTCGGAGCCCAAGCCCATGGACATTGACGATGATGCCCCTCACTTGAGAGCGTTGTTAGTGTTAGTTTTGAATCTGCGCACCGAAGAGGGGTGAATTAGTTGGTAGACCTAATGAACACCTGTGCACAATCCAAAAGTATTTCTCGAAACTAGACTTCTTGATGGACTTGTAGGAGAAAACCCCACCCAATTTGACCCCATATAGCCCTCCAAATCCCTGTCCGAAGTTGCTGAACTATGTCTGGCAAATCCTGCTTGCGCATCGAAGAAGGTGAGCTTAGTTGGTAGACCTAATGAACTCCCATGCTTGATACAAAGGTATTTCTGGAAAATATACTTCTTTATTGACTTGTAGGAGAAAACCTCACTCAATTTGACCTTGTATAACCTTCCGAATCCCTGTTCGAAGTTGCTGAACTATTCCTGAGAATTCTGTTGAAACTGCTGTTGGTCGATACTATTGGTCGATACTATCAACCAAAGGTATCGACCAAAACAAGCCCAGAATCGTGAAAAAGATGTTGTTTGGATATTCCTTTGTCCTTTTAAGTGAAACCTCGAACCTAAATCATTATTTCACTCATTTCAACATCTGAGAACGTGGGAAAGCTCCTCTAAGCCTCCTCCTTGGCTTGGGTGATGATCATCTACAAGAATCATTGTTTCTCTTCTCTAATCTCTTCTCCAAGGTATGTAATCTCTCACTCTCTCTCTAATCTACTTCTACCTCATCTTGTTCTTGCTACTGAGTTCGTGGAGAAGGTGCTGCAACCTTGCAACCACCTCTTCTACAAGCTCTCTTGGGTTGATTAAACCTCTCTTCATTCTTTCCATGCTATGATTCTCATACATGATGTTCTTGCTTTCTTATTTTGATTTTCCTCTTCTTTACAACATGAATTCATCTCTTAATCTGATTTTCTCTTTCAATTAGGTCTGATTATTTGTTAGTAATTGTCTATATTCTGCTGCTCATCATTCTATTGATTAAATTCCTAAGTTCTCTTGCAATTGTAATGGTTTTCATTGAAGAACATGGGTCTTGCAAGTTTGAACCTAGGACCTCAAATTGGGGGTTTTCAATCCGACCATTGGATCATGTTAATTCTTTCTACGTAGTCTCCTGCTCTTGTTCTTAAGCATCCCTCCAAGTTTCATATCGATCCGAGACCCGGAAGACCCATTTTGAGCCAAAACCCAAAAATCCCATTTTGTCTGTCCAAGACTCGTTGGTCGATACTATTGGTCGATACCATCAACCCAATGTATCAACCAACAAGGTTGCTATGTCAGAAACTTTTGCCCAGTTTTGATCCGTTCGTTCTCCGATTGTTTTGATTTCTTCTCTAATCCTTCATATATGTTTGTTTAGGGTTTTAAGACTATAATTGGACCATTCTCTTGTGACTTCGGATCATCTTCTTCACAATTTGAGGTAAGGATGGTTATTGCCATATAACATAGACTTGTATGACTTTTACACTTGCTGTTGGTAACTTAGTAGACTTAACTTATTAATTGATTTTAGACATCATATGACTACTGTAGTTACCTTATGACAAGTAACACCATGCTTAATTACTTGATTTATCATGTTTACTTATTCTTGTCATTTATTTATATATCTGTATTATGAGATGTTATGACATGTTTTCAATATGATAATGTATTGTTGATATGTAATGGATGGAAATAAGCATGTGATTGCTTAGGTATGATTTGGGATTGGGGAGTGCCCTCATTGGTACTTCGTCCTTGGACATCGGAGGGAATAGTATGGGATGTTCTCCGAAGATGCCCATCGATGCTTTCCTTGATCATTGGATGACATACATAGGACTTGTCTAGATGTATGGCTAGGATGCCCCTGTCATATCAGACCCGAATCGGAAGGGCATTGAGACCGAACGACCCGTGGTAGTAGTGTGGATTTGTGGGCGCTTAAGACCGGTAACCACTCCGTGAGAGGACATAAATTGCATTGCGGATACCCGGAAGGGGCCATTTATTGGTAAGGTTGCAAATGGCTAGACTTGGGCTCACGGGCACTCAAGACCGGTGAAATGATCCGTGAGGGGACGTGAGAGCTTCCCGTTTACCATTTGTGGATGACCAATAGGGTTGATGAGTCCGGTGAGTAATATCCGTGACTCTAGTGTGAAGGATACCGGAAAGGATCCTGAGAGGGGAGGAATGGACGTATCTGGAACTGACATGATATGACTAAGTAGATGACTTGCATTGGGCTAGGCTTTACTTTGACATGCGCCAATACTTAGACCAAATGGTGACGTGAGAGAGTGGTGACCGAAACCCCCAACCATGGATTTGTCCGAGAGGGATGCAGGACCCAACTTCCCCCCGGTGATGAGTGACTGAGACTACCTAAAGAAGTATGGTGCTATGACTTAAAGCATGTCTACCATAGAGACCAGCATACTTAGAGTTAGAATCATATTTGCATCTTATGTCTCATATCATCTCGCATCAGTTCATGATGATATCATATGGCTTATGTATTATGGAATAACTTTCCTTGCCGAGTTCTTTTGAACTCACTCCTTTCTGCAACATATTTTGTTAGACTTTTCTCTGCAGGTACTCCTACCGTTGGATCGTGACGGTCAACACTTTGAGGACTAAGTTGGTGACTCATACCACTTTGGCTACGGTGACTACATCGGTGAAGGCTATCAGTTCAAGACTCATATTTGTCAGGAGTAGATCCGGCCTGGCTTAGTTTCTTATGATTATGTTATTGAGGAGACATTGTATAAGTTAGAAGAAACTGTAACTTAGTTGCTTACCTTTTTATTTTCCTTCTTTGGAGATTTGGTTGTAACCTTTACCTTATTTCGATCTACCTTCCGCACAATTGTCTTTTGATTTGGTACTTGTTATTCCGCACTCTGATGTTCGTTCTGATCCTTCTGTGATCATTTCTTAACTTTTATTATTAGATTACTTGAATACTATAAATTGTTCTTGCTTTTGATTATATTATTGTGATAAGTGGATAAGATCGTTCCTAAACTGGATCTGTTGGGCTGTGGATCACTCCCGAGTAACCCAGATAGGGTACCCCCTGGGTGGATTTAGGGCGGGACGTGACAACGCATCTCTGCGTCCTCATCCCGATCGTCAGAATCCGCAGCCTCCTGACCCTCATCTACTGGTGCCACCTCACTCTCGTCCTCAGACTCAGTCTCATCCCCTGGACTTGGAGATCTCTCGGCCTGATCCAACTGCATCAGTGCAATAAACCTCGCACCGTTGGAATATCTCATGCCTCGAGTAGCCCTCTCCCTATAATATAACTCCACCCCAAAGTACCTGAAAATACATGTCAGCAGGCGTCCAAAACACAGATTCCTAGTACTCGAGCACTCAACAACCTCGATCATGACACTCTGTACAATGTATGCCAAATTAGTCTCAAACCCCAAATAAATCCGGTAGATGAGCAAAGCATCCATCAAAGTGACCACATGGTGATGTCCTGCTCTCGGTATGATGTTCCTCCCTACTATCTGTCCGATGACTCTAGCCAATCGAATCATATCACCACTTATCCTAGGCCGATAATGTGACATCCCGCCCTAAATCCACCCAGGGGGTACCCTATCTAGGTTACTCAGGAGTGATCCACAGCCCAACAGATCCAGTTTAGGAACGATCATATCCACTTAACACAATAATATAATCAAAAGCAAGAACAATTTATGGTATTCAAGTAATCTAATAATAAAAGTTAAGAAATGATCACAGAAGGATCACAAAGAACATTAGAGTGCGGAATAACAAGTACCAAATCAAAAGATAACTATAGAGTATAACGGAAATATACTCTACAAACGTGTGCGGAAGGTAGATCGAAATAAGGTAAAGGTTACAACCAGATCCCCAAATAAGGGAAATAACAAGGTAAGCAACTAAGTTACAGTTTCTTCTAACTTATACAATGTCTCTTCAATAACATAATCATAAGAACTAAGCCAGGCCGGATCTACTCCTGACAAATATGAGTCTTGAACTGATAGCCTTCACCGATGTAGTCACCGTAGCCAAAGTGGTATGAGTCACCAACTTAATCCTCAAAGTGTTGACCGTCACAATCAACAGTAGTAGCACCTGCAGAAAAGTCTAACAAAATATGTTGCAAAAAGGAGTGAGTTCAAAAGAACTCAGCAAGGAAAGTTATTCCATAATAACATAAATCATATGATGCATAGCATAGCATGATGCAATATGATATATGATTCTGACCCTAAGTATGCTAGTCTCTAATGTAGACATGCTTTAAGTCGTAGCACCATACTTCTTTAGGTTGTCTCAGTCACTCATCACCGGGGGGGAATTGGGTCCTACATCCCTCTCGGACAAATCCATGGTTGGGGGTTTCGGTCACCACTCTCTCACATCACCATTTGGTCTAAGTATTGGCGCATGTCAAGGTAAAGCCTAGCCCAATGCAAGTCATCTACTTAGTCATATCATGTCAGTTCCAGATACGTCCATTCTCCCCTCTCGGGATCCTTTCCGGTATCCTTCACACTAGAGTCACGGATATTACCCACCGGACTCATCAACCATATTGGTCATCCACAAATAGTAGACGGGAAGCTCTCACGTCCCCTCACGGATCATTTCACCGACCTTGAGCGCCCGTGAGCCCAAGTCTAGCCATTTGCAACCCTACCAATAAATGTCCCCTTTCGGGTATCCGCAATGCGATTTATGTCCTCTCACGGGATAGTTACCGGTCTTGAGTGCCCACAAATCCACACTACTATCACGGGTAATTCGGTCTCAATGCCCTTCTAATTCGGGTCTGATATGACAGGGACATCGTAGCCATACATCTAGACAAGTCCTATGTATGTCATCCAATGATCCAGGAAAGCATCGATGGGCATCTTCGGAGAACATCCCATACTATTCCCTCCGATGTCCTAGGACAGAAGTACCAGTAGGGCACTCCCCAATCCCAAATCATACCTAAGCAATCACATGCTTATTTCCATCCATTACATTTCAACAATACATTATCATATTGAAAACATGTCATAACATCTCATAATACAATGTATAAATAAATGACAAGAATAAGTAAACATGATAAACCAAGTAATTAAGCATGGTGCTACTATCATAAGGTAACTACAGTAGTCATATGATGTCTAAAATCAATTAATAAGTGAAGTCTACTAAGTTACCAACAATAGTGTAAAAGTCATACAGTCTATTTTGTATGGCAATAACCGTCCTTACCTCAAATTGTGAAGAAGATGATCCGAAGTCACAAGAGAATGGTCCAATTATAGTCTTAAAGCCCTAAACAAACATACATGAAGGATTAGAGGAGAAATCAAAACAATCGGAGGTCAAATGGAACAAAACTGGGCAAAAGTTGCTGACAGCAACTCTGTTGGTCGATACCTTGGGTCGATGGTATCGACCCACTGTTTCAACCCAAAGGGTCTCGGACAACAAGTTGGGTTTTTGGCTCAAAGTTGGTCTTCCGGGTCTCAGATCGATACAAAACTTGGGGAATAGTTCAAACACAATATAGAGACACTAATTATCAAAGAAATAACATAATCCAATGGTCAATTTAGAAATCCCCAAATTGGCATATTAGGTTCAAGAGTTGGAATTCATGGTCTTCAATGGGATCAATTGCAAATGCAAGAGAGCTTAGGAATTTAATCAATAGAATGATGAGCAGCATAATATAGACAATTACTAACATATAATCAGACCTCATTGCTAAAGAAAATCAGATTAAGAAAATGAACTCATGTTGCCATGAAGAGGAATCAAAGTAAGAGAGCAAGAACATCAAGTTTCATAATGAAATCAATGTAATTGCAAGGGAGATAAGGGATTCAATCAAGGGAATGATAAGCAATAGATTAGGAATGATTATTAACATATAATCAGACTTAGCATACTATAGGAATCAGTTTAGGAGATGAAATCATGTTGCCGGATCTTATTTCTTTATTTACTTTATGTACTTGATTATATATGAATACTTACTCCTATATGTTTCCTTATTTATTTAATCTTGTCTTATTATACTCTTTCATATGATGTGATATTTGTCGTGGATGATATGACTGAATTATGATTGTGATTGCTTAGGTATGATTTGGGATTGGGGAATGTCCTTTTGACATTTCTGTCCTTGGACCTCATTGGGAGTAGTATGGGATATTTCCAATGTTGCCCTTTGACGCTTTCCCGGATTATTGGTTTTCATACCTAGGACTTGTCTAGCAGTGTTTGGCTAGGTTATACCCCTGTTAAATCAGACCCGAATCGGAAGGAAAGAAAAAAAAAAAAAAAAAAAAGGAAAAAAAAAGGAGGGCAGCAAAACACAACAAAAAAGAATAATAACAAAAGAAAGAAAAAAAAAAAACACAATGAGGGTTTAGTTTTAGTTTTATTATATAAAACTAAAGCCCCAACCCCCAACCCAACCAACCAAAACCCCCAGAGAGGAGAAAAGAGCTTCTTCTTTATTTTATGTAGATTTTTATTTTTTTTCCCCCCCAACATTTACCACCCCATTCCCATATTTTTTTCCTCCCCAACTCGCTTTATTTACCAAAACTGAGATGAAGCTCATGATTAACCTAATCTATACCTTGCATATGTGCTCCATGTTACTTCTAAACGATTCCCTACCTAATCCCCCATGTTTCCCCTAATTTGCATTGAGATATAGCCAATGCCATGATCTACAACTCTTAACCTTAATATGTCAATTTGGGGATTTCCAAATGGACCATTGGATTATGAAAGTTTCTTGATAATTAGTGTCCCCATGTTGTGCTTAGACTATCCTCCAAGTTTCATGTCAATCCAAGACCCGGAAGACCAAATATGGGCAAGAATCCGAAAAGCCAGCTTGCTGTCCTAGAATTGATTTTGTCGATACTATTGGTCGATACTATCGACCAAATGTATCGACCAATAGAGTTGTTGTCAGCAACTTTTGCCCAGTTCTGATTCGTTTGATCTCCGATTGTTCTGATTTCTTCTCTAACCTTTCATATATGCTTGTTTAGGACTTTAAGACTATTTGGGCCACTACTTGTGATCTTGGACCATTCTCTTCTCCGATTCAAGGTAAGGATAGTTATCGATGTAATTACCTAGGATATGGAAATCTTGACTTGGTATTCCTAACCTAGTAAATATAGTTTCTATTTCATATTCTTATCGTGTTAGACTTGCTACATATGTCTTTTAACAGTAGCTTTGTGTTTACATTATATTACTTCAATGTTTTATCATGTTTATCAATTTCAATATATGATGACTTATGTCAATGTCATGAATTGAATGTTTATTATGACGTTGTATCTTGTGAACTGATATGATGAACTTGGGCATGTGATTGCTTAAGTATAACTTGGGATTGTGGGGTACCCTATCTGGTGCTTCGTGTCCTTGGACATCGGAGGGAATAGTATGGGATGTTCTCCGAAGGTGTCCATTGACGCTTTCCCGGGTTATTGAATGACATGCATAGGATTGGTCTAGATGTATGGCTAGGATGTCCCTATCATATCAGACCCGATTCGGAAGGGCATTGAGACCGAACAACCCGTGGTAGTAGTGTGGATTTGTGGGCGCTCAAGACCGGTATCCACTCCGTGAGAGGACATAAATTGCATTACGGTTACCCGAAAGGGGCCATTTATTGGTAGGGTTACAAATGGCTAGACTTGGGCTCACGGGCACTCAAGACCGGTGAAATGATCCGTGAGAGGGACGTGAGAGCTTCCCGTTTACCATTTGTGGATGACCAATAGGGTTGATGAGTCCGGTGAGTAATATCCATGACTCTAGTGTGAAGGATACCGGAAAGGATCCCGAGAGGGGAGGAATGGAAGTATCTGGAACTGGCATGATATGATTAAGTAGATGACTTGCATTGGGCTAGGCTATACCCTGACATGCGCCAATACTTAGACCAAACGGTGATGTGAGAGAGCGGTGACCGAAACCCCCAACCATGGATTTGTCCGAGAGGGATGCAGGACCCAATTTCCCCCGGTGATGAGTGACTGAGACTACCTAAAGAAGTATGGTGCTATGACTTAAAGCATGTCTACCATAGATGACCAGCATACTTAGAATAAAGTCATATTGCATTATATGCCTCATATCATCTGCATCATTTTATGATTATCTTGTGGTTTATGTGTGGTGGGATAACTTCCTTGCTGAGTTCTTTTGAACTCATTCCTTTTCTCGTTGCAATATTTTGTTAGGCTATTCTACAGTGGATTACTCGATGGCACCCTCCCCGAGGCGGACCCGGATACCTCATACTACCATCCGGAGGCTGGCTACGTTGAAGACTTCGGTGACCATACCGAAGAAGATTACCGTGCGTACCGTGGTTAGCCCCGGAGTTGTATGGGAGCAGTCATGTTGGGTCTCCATGGTCCTCAACTTTGAAGAAGATATATTTATTATGGAGGAGACTTATGAGTAGTTACCCCTTCTTTTGTGACAGTATACTTAGAAGAATTGTAATAACTTTAACTTACCTTTATAACTTGAGACTTGTACTTAACTAAATTTTGACCTCACTTCCGTTTGGTGAAGGAGTGGATTCCGCCCACTGCCTTCTTAATTTATCTGATTTGATATTTATTTCCGCACTCTGATTATGTCTGACACCTTATTTCTGAATTCCATGATCATTCATTGTTAGTTTATGATTATTATCTGTTCATGATTGTATTATCGTCGATGTGGATTATGTGGTCCCTGAACTATGGATCTTCGGGGCTGTGGATCACATCCCGGGTATGCCAGATAGGGTACCGGCTGAGTGGATGTGACAAGCAATGTGGGTTTGTGGGCACTCGAGACCAGTGTGTTATATTTGTGAGAGGTCATAGATCACATTGTGGTTACTCATGAGAGGCCATTTATTGGTAGGGTTGCAAATAGTAGACTTGGGCTCACAAGCGCTCAAGACCGGTGAGTTATATCCATGAGAGGACGTGAGAGCTTCCCGTCTATTATTTGTGGATGACCAATAGGATTGATGAGTCTGTATTCCGAGTTCGTTGTAGCCATAGGATACGCTAACTCTAGTGTGAAGGATACTGAACCGAGTTGGTTGGTGCCATAGGGGAAGTATCTGGATCAAACTTGATATGACTAAGTAGATGACTTGCATTGGGCAAGATTTTACCTTAACATGCGCCAATACTTAGACCAAATAGTGATGTTAGAGAGCGGTGACCTAAACCCCAGCCATGGACTTGTCCGAGAGGGATGCAGGACCCATTACCATCCGATGATGAGTGATTGGACTTTTCCCAAAGAAGTATGGTGCTATGACTTAAAGCATGTGTTCCTATAGAGACCAGCATACATAGAGTTAGATTCAGACATGCATTGTCTATTTCGTATCATATTGCATCATGCTATGTTTTGTATCATGTTATTTATGTTACTATGGAATAACTACCTTGTTGAGTTCTTTTGAACTCACTCCTTTTTGTGCAAATGCTTTGTTAGACTATCCTACAGGAACAGAAGAACTTGATGGCCCCTACTATGAGACGCTCGTTGATGAAGCATACTACCATCAAGGTGCTGGCGATCACGAAGATTACTCTAAAGATCCCTCGATGGATTATGCTCCATACCAGGATTAGTTCCACCCTGGAGCGAAGTCGGCGTTGTGAAACCCGGCCCTAACCTTTACCCAGAAACTCTTTTGTCTGTAGGTCCGAAGACCCGAAGTAGAAGTGATAGTCAATTATGGGCGATATTGGTAGAAGACATAGTGTTCGACTCCGAACCTATGGAGATTGAAGATGATGCCCCATACTTGAAGACAATGTTGGATATAGAAAAGAGACTACACCTTGATGAAGAAAAGATTGGTTGATGACCTTAGAGCTTAGTGGGATATGATTTAAAGCCATTTTTCCATGCTAGGTAAGTTATAGAATATGTGTTTAAAGTTTCGTTTGATTCCGAGTAATGGAAGGCCCTCAAATCCCTGATCTTGGCTTTGCTGTCTACCTGAGTCGACTGCTTGGGTCGACTAGGCCAGGCTACCCAGCCAATCGACCCAGAGTTTGCTGAGCAGAATCTTCTATTTAGGTTATGTTGCTATATATACCCCATGACTTTGTGATTTTAGTATCCCTAGCCTCCAAAGCACTTAGAGAACAAAGGGAAACCATCTCCAAGCCTCCAAAAGTGTAGAAGAAGATCTAATCTTGCAAACTTGCTAGTTCTCTCTCTTGTTCGTCAATCAAAGGTTAGTATTCAATCTTTTGTGTTCTTGATTCATTCTTTCCATGATCACTCTTATCTTTGAATTGAGATTATGATGAAGATGCTACAACCTTGTAGTTATATCTTTACAATCTCTTTTCATTCTCTTATGCCATGATCATCTCATTCATTCTTAACATGATTTTTATGATTTCTTCTTAAACTATGATCATATTCTTATTTCGATTTATTCTAGCATTATAGATGCTTCTCTATGATTATTCATACCTCTGATTTACTATGTTCTTGTACTAGAATGAGATCTTATCATCTCTAGTTCATCTCTTTCATTCATAGCATGTTTCCAATGAAAACCATGATTTTTACCAAAATAGAAACTATGATTTCAAATTAGTAAGTAATGGTTTTAATGGTTGTTTGATGTCCAAATTATGATTTTTAGTCTTAGACTACTGTGTTAGACATTCTCTCCAAGTTTCGTCGCATTTTGGATTGTGTAGCATAGGTTTCGGATCAAGATTCTCTTTTTGGATTCGGATTTGCTCTTGGGCAGACTGCCTGGGTCGACTGACTCAGTCAACCCAGCCAATCAACCCGCAAGAACAGAATTGGATTTCTTCGTTCATTTCGATTCAATTGATGCTTATTCTTTTAGGACTGCTTCCTAATGATTGTGTGATGCTATTCTAGGGTTTATTTGCTAACTTTGGATTCATCCTCTTGTTCGTCCGGAATATATTTGAATCTATTTAAGGTAAGGAAAGTTGTTACCATATTAACATAGATTGCATAGATTTAGTTTCTAATTTGGGAACTACTTAGATTTGCTACTGTTATGTTAGTTTCTATTGTGATATGAATGCT